>NC_072735.1:26929128-27230156 GCF_026930045.1 Uloborus diversus
GCTTTAGAAACTTTCCTTAATCTTACGCTTTTCTCAATGTATCTCGATATTGTATATTTTTCCCGATAGTCTTGGACGGTCTGTAAAATATATTGCTTTGTGACTCATATTTGGTAAATTAGTTTTGAAATTCTTCGATTAATTGTGCTCTTCTTTCAGTTGTAACATTCACAATTTTCAGTATTTTAACGATCTCTGTCCCCTTCAAATAACTTCGTTCATTTTGCCGTGAATCAGGATCAAATAGGAAAAAATCTTTTAGTATTTGTAACTTATAAATCAAACAGTTTTATTGACTCGTAATTGATTCTATAAAGAGGAAGATCTTTACTAAGAAAGTATTCCAAATCATCTACTATTATCTTAAATTTGTTAAACAGTCATCAGACACGTCTTCCTTATCACAAGCATTTTTTGGACTAGTCTTTTCCTATCTTCAAAGTTAATTCCTTCATCCAATACGGACAAAGCTACTACTTTATCCCCTAAATACCGTAAGTAATTTATGAATTTTCCAATCACTGCTTCTGCTGCATGTTTGTCGTCATTTTGTTCGCTGCTAGTTTTTCAGACACATTATATTATTCAAAGAGCCTCGATTGGGTTGCTGCGAAAAACCATATCTTTATACAGCATTTAATTGTAAAACAGCTTTGTAAAACAGCATTAAAGCACTTTCTTTTCATTTAAGGTCAGTTTAAATTGTTTCCTAAATATAAAAATTTTTAAACAAAAATTCCTTTTGCCACCCATATGGCTCAGGGATAAGCTCCAAGTTGCCGAAAGCATATCCTGGTAGGAGGAAATTCACCAGGAAATATTATTACAAGTTATGAGAATTCTCTGTATTCTTTATCAATTCCGCTTTTTACGAACAATAATATGTCATCAACTTCGTCTTTTAGAATTTAAGTGTTATGTGTACTTGATTGAAATGTCATAAGTTCTGAATGATGGAAAACTTTCCATAAAATTTTGAAACGCTTAAATAATTGAATATCCGATCTAGAACTAAGAAAGGCAAGAACTTCTTTAAGGACACACTCTGCAGTAAGATTTCAAGTGCATGATGATGGCAATCCAAATGTTATATACTACTGTTCAGGTTTTGCTCTAACACATTGCATGCACAATTTATACGATTGGTATTGCAAGTCGTTTTGTCAAACACTACAGCTGGAGCAGTTAGCAATAAAGAGCTATCACCTAAGATATCATATACAACTGAAGAAATATTTAAGGAATTCCGAGTAGCTGTTCAATGTTGGGACCTGAAGCTATCACGGTAATCCTGTCGGCGTTCTTTTTCCAGTTACATCTGGATGTAGCTTTGTATCCCAGTGAATAACTACAAAAATTAAATTTAAACTCATGAAATTTAATTTTACCTCTCGAAGATTTTCTTTTGCTCTCTTAAGGAATGTACGATTGATCACTAGGGTATTTGGATTTAAATTTACTGCATCTACATAGGCTGTAAATAAATGAACAACATCTTTATCCCTAATATAGCATTTGTCTAACAGTGATGAAAGGCGAGCAGATATCAATAATTGCCAAGCTTTTTTGCATTGTGGTAGACCAGCGGTAGAAAACAAAAGTTCAACAGGTTAGGATAGATACCCATTTCGGTTTCTAAATCTTGTGAACCGCAAGAGTTTGATAATAAAGGACTATGTACTGAAATAGAAGAAACTGAATTTAAAGTATATGTTTCTACATTGTTCCGATCTGGATATTTTGTTTTAATTTATATTTTAGCTATGGAAAATACAGTATATTTTTATGTTAGGAGTAATCGAGGATTTTTCGAAATTTATATTTTAAAAATTAAAAATTGCATAAGCATTTAGGTATGTTTATAACTAAAGAACAGAGAATTAAAATATAATTGCAATTACTTATATTTATAGCATTGAAACCTTGCGACTCAATTTGCCACACCTATTACATACGCAGAGAATTTTGTAAATCAACACCCTCAAAGCCTGGAGGAGGCAACTTGTTGTCAAAGATCGTTCATTAATGACCTATATAGAATCTCTTGGCCCCATCTTGATGGGAAGAAACAAGGCCATTGATGTACATTTTATTCTCTGTAACATGTTAAATATATATATATATATATATATATATATATATATATATATATATATATATATATATATATATATATATATATATATATATATATATATATATATATATATATATATATATATATATATATATATATATATAAAGTAAGTTTTTTTTTTTAAATTTATTTATTTATTTATTTATTTTTTGCAATGTGAGCTGAGTATGTGTGTGTGTGCGTTGGGGAGGGGGCACTTATTTACATGTGTAAGTAGTTGTGTAGATACAAAAAACAGTAAGTAGTGTTGATTTAAAAATCAGGTTTCAACAAAAGCATAACTACGGAGAGCTGGCGGACGACCTTGAAGCAAAAAAAAAATATTTGTATCATTTATAATAGGTAGAATCAGACAGAAAGTGCCGAGTAAGAAGAGGCACGTTCTCGCGAATCCTATCTATTACAAAACATAAATACTAATAAACACAAAAAAAGTATGACAAATGATACAAAATGTTTCCGCTTCAAGGTCATCATCTCTTCGTGGTCAAGCTTTTGCTGGCCTTGGAAGGTTAATTGTCACGGTAAGGAAGTAGGGAGAAGAGGAAGATTTTGCACCTGTTAGCTTAAAATGTATGTATTTATTTACGTTTAGTAAATATTTGCATTTTTTAAAATTTTGTAATTGTGAATGGCTACGGATAAGCCGCTCGAGGGGATATTCAGAAAATTTCAGTACTTTAAAATAAACTACGCGCTTGCTTAAAAAAAAAAAAAAGCGCAATCAACGGCTTAAGAAGTTATAAAAACAAATCAATAGCGCGATGTGTGCTGAAGAACGTGCTTTGAATTTAAAATTTAAAACAGAAAATATTTTATTCGTGATTCAGAAAGAAAATAAAAACATCAATTAAAACAATGCTTTCGTAAAATGCACATTTATTTAATTGAAAGCTTATAAAGAAGGTAAAAATGGTTTTACATTACAACGCAACTGAACAAAATCCTGACCAAGCAAAAAAGTTCAGCTTTACATTTTCAGCCAGATGTAGCATAAATTAAAAATGTTACTTAATTGCCTCCTGGAAGTAAACTGAAACTATATTAAATCTAAGCCAATGCGGGATTATTTATGAATGCTGTAACTTAAAGCTTAAGAAGAAGAAAAACAATTATCATTTGCTTATGAGGCGCATTGTATTTTTAAATCAGCAAAAAATGGAAGAACCCTAGAACAACAATCTACAACGGTTAAAAATTACTAAAACAGGAGTGTAAAAATTTAAAGCAAGTATATATATTTAGGTAGCAGCAATTATCGAAGTAGTAATTCTATGCGTCATATCTTTAAAGAAGCATTTGACTAAGCCGATGGAGGAACATTTTCAACGAAGTTTCTAATTAAATTATCATTACCTTCCTTTCTCAATGTCCTTTTAATTAAGCTGACATTTTCTTGGGGTTTCGTTGCTGAACGCGAGCTTTCCACTTATTCTTTAATCTTCGCTTTCTCTATTTGCCTACATTATAAATGAAAAGGGAAGGATTACCTAGCGCCTTGGAAATCTCTTTATTAATTAGTAATTAATTGATCGACTCATGATTTAGAAGTGCCACATTTGCTGAAGCTTTACCTTTTGACCAGTTCAGTGTAATAAAAGTTCAAGATAAAAAAGTTTAATTTAATTATTTTTATTCCATGGATTTTTTAGTATAAAATTTAACTAAGGTATGTAACTAACAATACATTAAAATATTTTTGCAGGAGCATGCAAAACACACACACACACACACACACATTTGTACCCTTTTACCTAATTAAGCTCGGCAGACAAACATTTGTTTACTAAGCATCTTGTATAACTATAACTAATTGCCAAACACAAGTAAGCTGCATTGTAATTATCTTAGCTACATTGAAACAAAACATCTCAGGTCATTAAACTAAATATCCGTCTGTAGTATATTAAAAGAACTATCACGGTTACTAAAATAAATAGCAACGAAGTTTTTAATATATCTTCTCAATGTATATGAATTTACTCTTGATAAAAGTACATTTTATGAAAACAATTGAAATATGTTCCTTTTGGGATGATTAGCATAACTTGTTTAACAGTTAGAACGTTGACTTCCAAAGACTTAAATCTGAAGAAAATATTTCACTTATTTCTACGTAAGTAACATATTTGAGAAATTATTTCACCATCAGCATCATATGTTTTAGTTCCAGATAAAGACTTTTACACATGGCAAATTCAGTTTTGACAATGCGTCTGAATGTGATGAATGCTCGTTATTCTTTAATCGAAAATCATTCACATAAGGGAAATATCCCCGAATTCTTGTAACAGTTTCAGTAATGTATCCATATTTAACGGTTCTCTCCTATGATTTCCTATCACGTCACACAATACTTTTGCAATTGCGTTATTCAAAAATGTATTTCTGCTTTTATGTTTAAGTTGCAGATTCATTTAAACCATAGATTCAGAATAACAATGATAATTTTATACTACTAGGATAATGAAACATGAGTTTCTATCTTTACTAATAATAAAGCTGAAAGTCTCTCTGTCCGGAGGATGTCTGGAGGATGTCTGTAGGATGTCTGTAGGATGTCTGTGACGCGCATAGCGCCTAAACCGTTCGGCCGATTTTCATGAAATTTGGCACAAAGTTAGTTTGTAGCATGGGGGTGTGCACCTCGAAGCGATTTTTCGAAAATTCGATGTGGTTCTTTTTTTATTCCAATTTTAAGAAAAAAACTATCATAAATTACGAAATCATCATAACGTGGAACCGTAACTTGGGCACAAGCCGATTGGCGAGATACGAAATTATCATAACGTGGAACTGTAACGTCGGTACAAGCCAATTGGCGAGAAAATTCACTATACATTATTTGTAAATATACAGGCAAACCAAAAGACCTTTAATTTTTCTATTACGGGCGAAACCGTGCGGGTGCCACTAGTCTGAAATAAAATGAATAGGTGAATAAGGACGTACTGTCCAATCACGGATTATATGGAATTTTCAAACGTCCAGATAAGACAAATCTGTCTGAATGAGGGGGAAAAGTAAAAATTTGATGCCGGTAGCCCGCTTACTTGAGTGAGACTCTGCTTCTGCAAAAGCTAGCATCGCTAAAAAATAATAGATTCGTCCATTTCCGGCTGTAAAACGGATGTTTGTCTTTCCATACAATCCGTGGTCAGACAGTAACTTACCAAAAAAGAGCAATTTAAATCCGGAGTTTAATTATGCCAAGGAATGATCTTCGCATTTTTTTTTTTTTTGTAACTATTCCTGAAACTTAAAATACGTTTTCAAGTTGTATGTTTCTTCTAATTGCGTTTATCAATTAAGTGTGGCTAATCGTTTTCGTCACACATTTTGATGTAGGGTAGTTCTACAGAAAAATAGACCCTTTTCTTTTAATAAAAAAATAATCGAAAAAAAAAACATCATCTTTTCTGTTTCCTTATAATAATATTTCGAAATGGAATGAACAAAATTTTGCTACTTAAGAAGTCACAAACGTATGAGTGATTTCTTAAACAAAACATGTTGTTCATTATCCATTTAAATTAATTATATGAGCTGCTACGTGCTGTACAAAATGGTGTTTTTTTAATGCGATTTTGAGAACACAAACGCTCCAAATTACACTCCTGTGCGAATTGTACCATTCTTCCGTTTGGTGCGATGTTTAGCTAGTTGATTTTTCTCTGAAATACTTATGTCGTCACCTCAGAGCAACAGTAAGACATCTAATCCCAGAAATAACATTAAGATATCCTATCGTTACTCTGAGGCGATGATACAGGTAGTTATCAAAAAAATGGAAACACCTGTGAATAAAAGTGACATTTTTGAAAGTGCTTCGTACGTAACGAAGAATAAAACGAGATATCTGGGTTTTTTTTTAAATAGAAATAGCAATGTACATATTCTGGTAGTATATGGTGGATTAACTGAAGTTCTGGACGTCTTGGATTTTTTTCAAGCGCGTGAAATATCGAACCTCTCAAATTTTAAAAGAAGCCAAATTGTTGGAGCGCGTCTAGCTGAAGCAAATGTAAATGAAACATCTCAACTTTTTGCTGTTTCTAGAGGCACAGTATCTAAAGTCATGACAGCATGCACGCAGCGCGGTAATACAAGCTCGGCAAAGCAAAATAGTGGACGGAAAGAGAAGTTTAGTGAAAGAAACCGACGGTATTGAAGAGGATTGTAATGTCTAAACAGCAAACACAGAGTATCAGCAAAAATGACGAGAGAACTCAGTCACCATCTGCATTCACCAGTGTGAGTGATTAGAGTCAGAAGGCACATTTATCAACAGAACATTTATGGCAGAGTAACGTTTCCCAACATAGGGGAAAACCGGCTAAAGTGAATACCCCGGGCAAAGCGAATTTAGCCTATAACTCCCAAATAATTAGTTGGCCGGCTGCCGCGTTGTCATAGCAACGGTCGCCTGTTGCCGCTCCGTGTGGGGCAAACACGTCGGGATGAGTTCCCCTCACGCGACGCCAGTGAGAGAACAAAATATGTTTTGGGGAAAATAATTTAAGTTAACAGAGGTTAGTGTTTCATTTATAACATTAATACTATTTGTGACATGTTCTTTGTTATGAGTAGGATTTGATGTACGATTATGTAGTTTTCAACTATCCGTAGACGACTAGTTTAGATGCTCTGGTTTGTTAGTAATTTTTAGTAACGTCAAAAATGCACCTGAAGGGCAAAGCGGATTGGGCAAAGTGAATACCATATTCACTTTGCCCGGTCATAACAAGTCACTTCATCCGAGCCTGGAAGTTCCTCAATATTAAGATCCCAAGACAATACTACCATTGAAGACCGTCCTTATACTTCCATGGGATCTGAAAGACCAGAATAAATCAAAGGTAATGATGTTCCCGCCGCTTCACCCAAACCTGAATGTTCTAAGAACTGCTACAGTCATTCATTTTTACTACCTATTCCTCAGCCTGTTAAACCAATAACAACATGTAAACAAAAACTACAGATATCTACACTCCAAACAAGTACTCCAGTAAAGGACAGTCAGAGACAAAAATTTGAAAATCCAAAAAGACTGTCATGATGTAACTAGATGAAGTTTCGACTAAAGCTTCTCAGAAGATTATTAAAAAGACCAAGTACCAAAAAGACTAATCAAAAATCTCTGCTACGGAACATAGGACTGCATAAGAGAATGATAAGAATGAGGAAGTATAGAAATTTGATGATGTAAGGTGCATTTTCTGTGATAAAATGTTCATTGAAGAAGATGATCAGCCAATGGAAAACAGGATACAATGTGTTTGTACTCAGTGTTGTCATAAAGAGTGTTCAGCATTCGAATATGGTAATGATTTTGTTTATGATAACTGCAATGATTAGTATTGTAGAATAAAAATGTTTTTTTTTCTTTTTTATATGTTCCTAAATTTTAGATATTGAGTTTTTTAAAAAAAATTGTTACAATAATTACTGCAATAATTAGTATTGTAGAAAAATGCTTTTTAGTATGAGCCTTTAATATTCAATGCTTATTTTATTCTTAAGTTTAGTTTCTTCATTTCTAATAACAACAATAATTAGCACTGCAGCAGAAAAATGTTTTTAAATATGTTCCTTTTATTTTCGGCGTTTATTTTATTTTTAAATTTAATTTCTTTGTTTGCAATAACCACAATAATTACCATTGTAGCAAAAAAAATGGTTTTCGGATATGTTCCTTTAATTTTCGATAGTTATTTTATTTTTAATGTTTAGTTTCATGACAAATAATGTTGCTGTTCGCTTTGCCCTAGTAACGAATCCACTTTAACCGGGGTGTTGGGCAAAGTGGATATTTATGCCATCGTTGAAAACTGGCCTTATATCTAATAGTGTAATTAATATTAAGGACAACTGTTATTGCATTACGCAAGTTCATTAAATAAAGACTGATTATAAACATTTGTTTCAATTTCTAAAGTTATAACTAAACGACAATAATCAAGAAAAGCTTAAGGTATTCACGTTGCCCGGGTTTCCCCTACTAGTCACAGAGTGTTTCCATTATTTGGATAACTACAAGTATATATTCATAAGTTGCGCTAAATAAATACCATTCTCATCAGATTGCATTACAATCCTTACATTGTTTTTTTCTTTTTTTTTCAAAAATCTTAGCAAATTTCTGACTAAAATTTCGTTTGCTTTTTGTCTAATACAATTAATTATTTTGAAAATGTATAATCAATTTCCTAACGTTGGGTATTTCATAGAAATCTATTTTCAAGCCTAAAAATATTCGAAAATTTTCTAAACCGAGTAACGCATAAAAATATGCTCTTTTATTTTACTTTACTCTACTGCTAAATTCTGTTTGAAACAAAATCTTTGAAGTGTAAAATTTTGAGGAATTCGCAAAATATAAAACCTATTTTTGGCTTTTTTCCCTGAAAGCCACGTGCTTACACGTTTCCACTGCCAAAATGGATTTCTTTTGTCATGCGAATTTCAGTTACAATAAGCATTTGACAAGAACAATGCCCATCGTTCCAGAAAAGCAACATGACAGCAGACTGCGTTTTAGCTTTCAGTTGCACGTGACTGGAAGAAATGGGGCGTCATGGAGGACGTCATTCAATCTGACCAGCGGGGGCGAGCATATAAATGATAGAATAAACTTGAAAGAGGCTTAATTCTCATTCCCTTTGTGATCTAGTCATAATAACATTGCCCATCGAGTTTATTGGTAATGTTTTAATGTTATACTGACTATTGTAGCGCAGCTATATATAACTGCTTGTTAGGATTTTATAAGTTCCTTTATGCTTGAAAAGAAAAATAAGATATAACAACGTTTTATCGCACAAAATTTGTAGATTATGACTGTCTGGCCACGGATTGTATGGAAAGACAAATATCCATTTTACAGCCAGAAATGGACGAATCTATTATTTTTTAGCAATATCAGCTTTAGCAGAATCAGTCTCATTCAAATAAGCGGAATACGCGCATCAATTTTTTACTTTTCCCCCTCATTCAGATCGATTCGTCTTGTCTGGACGTTTGAAAATTCCATACAATCCGTGATTGGACAGTACGGACATGTGTTCCGGGATTACAATTAACCCTTTTTTCAATGCACGGCAATGGAAATTTTACAAATTTTCGAGGTTGACTTTTCGTCGTAAATCTCACACTTCCTAGAATTAAAAACCTTTCCTTGTAACTCCGAAACACATGTCTACGGTAATCTGAAAATTTAAGTGGGAAAACTCGGTTATAGATTATTTTTGGTTACTAGTTAGTTTGAGAAAAATGGATGACACGAAACTGTACAATAGTAAGTGTACTGTAGAACCTCCTTAATACGAACGAGTTGGGACCGGGGGATGTTTGGAGTATCAAATAGTTCGGATAACAGATTATATTATGCTTTTTACATAACCGTACATGGACCCATGAACTGGACCATAAGTGTTACAAAAGAGAAATAAATAAATGCTTCACTGTGTAAAATGAACTGCACTAGTTGGTCTACACTAGCAAGGTCTAAATCAGAAATAAGTGATGTTTTTTTTTTTTTTTTTTTTTTTTTTTTTTGCGTGTCCAACAATCAAGCTTAAATAAAAGAAAAAAATAATGTAGCATTCTTCGTCACCGTGTTGAAAATTGAAAATGTATACCTGCAATTTTTAATTCAGTATTCGTATAACTGAAAATTTATTTTAGATGCAGCTTTTGCAGTGAACTTGGTAACCACTTTTTTTTTTTTTTCATTTTCCGCTTGATAAAACTTTTTTTGGTAGACCATGGTATCCATTTATGTATTTCTTTGATGGTGCTGATAAAAATTCGTTAAGTTTAAAACCAATTTAAAAGCTTTCGTTTTTATGTAAGCATTTGGTTTTATTAGTAAGTGAAACAAAACACTCATTAAATAACTTATGAAACTTTATTGCATGTATTTATTTATTTATGCATTTAATATATTATTATTATTCAATATATTATGCATTTAATATGTCATGCAATTAATATATTATGTAATTAATATATTGTTATATATTTTGAAGCAATGGTTAATAGGGCCAACATTTTTTGTGTCATAGTTACAAATGCAGTTATTATCGCTCTTATGAAATATAGATAATCATTATTGCAGTAGCTAGAGATATAGTTAATTATTATCACTTACAGATTTAATGTAAGAGTTTGCTTTGGAGATATTGATTTATAACCTAAAATTCAAGAATTAAGCTGAAACGGTGCACTTACTAACAATGTAAGCGCGTATATACGATGCCAAGTCAATTAAATGCTCCTAGAACTCATTTTAAACCAGTCGCCAAAATGCAAAATTCAAAACTGATTAAAACTGTCGAAATATCCCAAGATGCATTTTCTCAAGATTTGTCACCGCGTGCGATTACTTAAGCTTCCCAAACATAACATCTGCCAACTGCTGCAGAAAATTCCGCCTATGACTCCAGAGTGCATTTTAATGCTGCTAATTAAGTTATCTTTGCTCTGTGTGCATAATTCGTATCAATTAAGACCAAGTTCTTTCCACTACTTCCATGTCACTATTCCGGACTTCCAGCTATGCCTGAGCCAGTGGGATTTCGCCATTGCTTACATTATAAATGGCAGTAGGGGGATTTCTCAGCACCACAGGGTTGAATGATTAATTATTTATTAATTGATCGATTCATAAAGTATGCACGTCATAAACAGGAAAGTGGTCGCTGTCGAAGCCTCCCAGACATTAACGTCGGGAAACAGTAAATATTTAATTTTAGTTAACAGAGCAAGGAATCTGTTTCAACAAAGCCTAATTTAATTTACCTCATTTTTTCCGCCATATTAAGCCTCTGATGCATGAATTTGTTTTCCTGAATCATTAGCATGGTGTTTAAAATTGTGCTTTAACAGGATTAAATAATTCATGAGAAATTTTCAGGTTTCATATGAATAAATTATCCGTAGCTTAGGGGTTTTGAAAGCTATTTAAGAATATGAAGATTTATTGCTTCATAAATTTCGAAAATATACTTCCAAAATTTTAAACGTTAAGAAATTGAAGTAAGAAAGTGTAACTGTGCTTTAAACGCTACCACTGGTGCTCTAATTTAGCTATTAATATGCTGTAAAAATAGTTCCTTTTAATTGTTACTTTGATTTTAAAATATCTATTTCTAATACAGTGGTTTAAGGGCTCTGCGATAGAAGTTTCGCTTCAAATGCCGGAGGTCGTAAATTTTACTCCCCCCGATACTTTACGTATTATTTCCTTAAAGTGCTTTGAATCTTTCTCTTGTGTTGTCGACACTGTAAACAAACAAAGAAGTTCAAGGTATCGAGGTCATGGCGCCAATCTTTCCATAGCATTTGTTGTTGTTGTTGTCGTGTCTAGTGACGTGCAGAGTGCGAAAGGTTTAGATGTCTCCAAAAGTCTTGATTACAAAATCTGCTAATTCTGGAGCCCGATGGCTGTACAGGATTTCAATTGGTGGTGCTCCAAGTTGGAGGAGGGAGCGAATAATGGCCTGACAATTAAAAACATGTACTATGTTTTGCACTATTCGTCAGAATGGGGGTGTCATTGCCTCCTAAGAGGTTGGGCTTCTGCCTGTTTGGACCGCGGGAGGTATTTTATTTCCCTCCTACAACCCACAGGGTGATCCTGTGGAGGCACTCCCCTATCCGCCACCTGGGGACGCGCTCAGTGTGGGTTGCAGGCTCCCGTACTGAGACAGCAACAGTGGCGGGGAAAAAAAATGCATCACTTACGGAATGTGTAAAAATGCTTTTCATGTGTATATTTTGTGCAATGATGGCATATTTTTCATAAAAACGCAGCTGTGCTTTTAATCAGAGTCACATTTTGCTAAGATCAACAAATAAATTACTCATCTATATTTCGAAAAATGGAATAAGATGGAACAAAAACTATGTCTTGCAAAACGTGAAACAATGCAGTTGATGCATTAATTATATAAAGTTAGTGCTACATTACTGTAATCGTATTGCATGTACTTCGAAGTGTACACAACCATAAGAAACATTTCCATGTTTAGTACACCATCCACTAGCTGCGGTGTTTTCCACAAAAGGAATTGACTCCTGAATGCACACATGCCCAACACAAACATTAGTTTATAAAACAAGCAACAGTTACATCAAAAGAAAAATCATAAGTTTAGTTAATAACATGAGAATATTTCACGTTTCTACTCACTGTCTGAACACAAGTGTAATCTTCGTTTTACTGCTTGCTTTTAAAAATATTTTTAGACATTTTTTTAAAACTCTTTTTCGTATTATGCATTTTTTCTATCTCCGCTTTGACAGGGGTGTTTGTCAAAATTCTAGATGTGATCCGTTTTCTACCTCCTTTTACTTTTCTGCGCCCTGCTTTGGCAAATGGGCGCAGGCTGTTCAGGTGTTATGAGTTTTAAATTGGGTTATGAAGGGCCTGTATGGATTGAATATCTTAATAAGTATATTAAACAAAGTAAAAAAGGGAGCAAATTTCAGTTGTGTTTAGTTTGATCAGAATTATTCCCAAACAGGAAGTGTTTCGAATGACAATTATCTATATGTAAAGTGACTTTAATTACAGTTTAAGAGTAACATTTATTTAATTTGAACTAAACACAGTCTTACTTAAAAAAATAACACAAAGTACACTATTTTAAAACTTTTGTACCATCAAACGAAATTGAATGGGGAGGTTTCACCTGGGTCAAACCTCCCTTAACAGCCATTTTGGAAAATATAATAAAAAAAACGTATTAAAATAAATTGTGAATTTTAAAAGTAAGTATACAAGCTTTTAGCACATTAAACAGAGTAAAAAATCAAATTATTTCTGTAAAAGTGAATAGCATATCGCACAGAGGAAATGAACTTGCAACAAAAAAATTTTGCTTTTTTTTGCGTGAAAAAGCTATTACATGCGATTCCTTCTAAATTGTACTTCAAATTGGCTAAAAAAAAAAAAAGAAGGAAACAGCTTTTTATTTGACTTAATATTATGCTGTCCTCCGGTGCTCACCAGTTACAAATGTGTTTAAATATGAAAATAAGGGGGTGGGTCAAACTCCCGTTTGGTCAAACCTCACCAGTCTCCCTTACATCTATACACCAATAGTCATAAATTATTCAATTAGATACAATGATTAAAATGATTGAAAATAACTTTCAATGTGCAACTTAAAATTTGCAAAAAAGTTGCAAAAGCAAATATATTAACAAGTAGTGTTGTATAATTAATGCTATCTCACTCAAGATAAATTGCAAATTTCAAGCAAGGACCTGTTTGCGATAGAATAAATTAAAGTCAATGAAAGTAAGAGTCATTAACCAACCACACAAAGCCATTCAACCATTTTTTTTTTTTGCCTCTTTATTATTTTTTAGAGATGTTTTACCTAAATAAGCGGGATTTAAAATAGAATGGTGAATAAATGGTAATTGGCTCTGCGTAAATACTTGTTAAAACAAAAAATAAACCCTCTTAAAATACTCTTTTTTGACTTTTTTGACTTTCAATGGCTGCATTCTTTTCCCCAGCTCGAAATATAAGCACGCCTAAACATTGAAACGGAAAGTTTTATTTCTGTGCTTAATCAGGTGTTTGATCTTCAGAATTGAGTTGGTAAATATTTGCTTGGTGTGAAGTAAAACAAAAACTGAATGTTTAAACATTGTGAATAATTAGGCTTAAGAAAATACCGTGTATTTTAATTTCCTGCTGAAAGTCTGATTTCTTTTCTATTTTATTTCTTTACTGACTGCGTTTTTTGTAAATATTTTTGTTGCTGAATTTTTTTTTTTTGTTCATTTTATTCCTCTTCACCATTGCATATTTAAAACAACAGCAAAAACACGAAGTACTTTGTGCGAATATGTGTGTGTTAGCGTGCTTTCTTTTAAATGATAAAAGGAAAGCAAAGGCTATATACACGCTTGAAACCACCCAGTCTTATGCAGGCTCTTAACCATTTGGTCACCTTTGTGGAAGGAACTGTACCGAACAAAATCATTTTTAGACAAGATTTGAAACTCAAGAACGGCAAAATTTGAAAACGAACAAGATTTGAAAAACAAGATCTCAAGAATGGCACGGAAGTTTACTTGACCATATAGTGGTCAGACACAAGTAAGAGAATTATGTCAAAACGTCTACCATCAAATAATAATAATAATAAAGTAGTCACTTATATCAGTGAAAAGTTAAAAAACCAAAAAAAAAAAAAAAAAAAAATGCTGTTTTAATAGATACTTTTCTCCTTCTTGAATCTGTTAGTACTTGCAATCACTAAAATAAAACCTTAACATTTAAATACTAATAAAGTAAGAAAAATGCAACTGTATATGTTCCATCAACTGTAGCTAAAAAACGTAGAACGAGAAAGTACGATGCTTGTCTGCTGCAAGCTACTACCCTAAAGTCGAAGACTAAGACTTAATTGTAAGATAATATTTAAGACCTCGTTTATATACGACATTCATACACTTCTGCTTCTCCCTTTTAATCGATTAGTGGTTCGGAATAGCCATAACAGACCTGGGCTGCTGGAAACGTCTCGTAGAAGCTGAGATTATCTTTTCACTGGCAGCTAAGAAAATAGCATGCCTACTAGAGGTCCTTTTTTATATTGCTATTCCATGTCATAAACTGAAGCTTACAGCTACCAATTTTACCAGCACCGTTTCTATCATAGGTTATATTCCATCGGCTATGCCAAGGGTTGAGGTGGTAATCCCTATCAAGGATGGAACTGCAGTCATTGTATCTAGTAACGAGCTGATCGTTATTTGTTTGCATTAATAAACAAGCTTTATTTTGCTTAATGTTGGAAAGTTGGTTCAGCAATAACATTAAATTTTTAAAAGCAATATGAAAAATAAATTAAAATTTCAAACACGAAGGAATATAAAATTAAATTCATTTAATATTTTTAGACCATTGGTTCTTAAGTAAGCTGATATTTGATAAAACTAGTTATATGTAAAATATGCATATCGAAGTACTTCACGAAAGTTTTAAATCTAAGTAAAATTAGTGTAAAATAATATGATCCAATAATCTACCATAATAATTAATTAATTTTGAAACTGTATTTTAAACAATGCTACATTGAAAAAAATAATAATAGTTAAAACAAAAGTTTTCTTTTTTTCACGTAATCTTTCAATTTTAACCAGGAATCGAAAAAACTAAGGCATTAAATATAGTTTTGTCGCTTAAAACTTTTAACATTAACCAGCAATCGGGAAAATAATCGCGACTTACACCATTGAAATATAACCGTTACTTACAAGAATATATGGCATAAGCTTTCGAAATTTTCTTGGACGGAAAGAAACATAACTACCAAAATATTTTTTTCTCCTATCGTGAGCTGCGAAGACCGACGCAGAACGAACAAAGCAAAAGCTAAACCACGGATCAAGGAGTAGAATGTAATTGGAGTTTTCCACAACAAAAAGAAACACAAACTCCCGTCGCTTCATTATAAATTGAAGATCCTTTCAGCATTAAGAGCGGAACCCACCTAAAAGAGAATTTAAAGCAAAGGAAGATTATGTGCCCTCCTTTAAATTATTGATGAAACTTCACGTCATGAGAAGTTAGGGGCCGTATGTACCTCACGCGAGGAACGTAACTTTTTCGAAGGCACCCCGGGATTATGAGTGTCTTTGTGACAAATGACGTTCTTAATAGTGTTTTCAGGACAGCGTTATTGACTACGTGTCCTCCTTTTGTGCGAGAGACTCTTTTGGAGGGCATGGGGGGGAGGCACGCAGAAATTGAAGGCTCTTTGGAGGGAACTTCGCAGCAACTTGAGCTTGGACAAAATGAGCTATTCACTCTCATGGCAAAAGCAGTGGGTACTTAGCAGCGTTGAAGCTTATCATTTCAAAGGCTGCATCGGTAGGGTAGGGGGCGGGGGCTTAAAGAAAGAAGTTATTAAACTGCAGCGATCGTAGTTTTTAACGGGGCCTTGAGTTTACGAGACACTCAGTTTATCTAGTGCTGGAGAAAAAGCACAATACGTTATAGAGTCTGGGGTGATAATAGAAGAAGTATCAAAGATCGTCACTATAGTATCAAAGATGGTGCTATTAAAGACAGCAGATTGAAAGTGGTATAGCCAATGCAGTATCAATTGACTGAGTTATAAAAGTTTACTGTTAAAGAAAGTCATTCCTCAGTTTGTTATTTTCTATGAACAAGGATTTAAAACCATGTTTACTTTTCGTAAAATGATAAAAACACTTTTTGTCACTCATTCTGTATCTCTCTCTCTCTCTTTCGGTCTATCTATGACAAGTACACACACACACACAAAGCTCGCGCATCACATCCTTTTTTCCTCTATGAATGTATGTAAGATGCGTTTTTATTTTAGAAATCATGATCTTCAAAATTGCAAAAATGCGAAAAACGGATTAATACAGTGATGTTTTACTTATTAGAGTTAGATATTAAATATACCGATAGACATAGTTACCTGTTTCTAATTTAACGTTGACTGCAATAACAGTAAAAGAAATGAATCCTGCAGATCACATAAATACCCGTTAGAATAAGGACAACATTCCCTTAACATCTTGAGTTTAAGGACAACAGAACCTAAGCAATATCAGCAGCACCGCTAAAACCATCAATCAATTTACATTTAGCTCTAAAAATATCCAAGAAAGTAAGTACAAATCTGCAAAAAAAATGTTATTTGGCTAAAGAATACTGTTTATTCATAGCGTTAGCAGTCTCTCCAGCAAGGTCGAAAAAGAACAGCAGTCAGAAAAAATCTCCATCCGCATTAAAACAACATTTACCTGTTTACATGATTCCCCCATTAGAATTATTTTAGTCGTCCTTAAAAGTGTGCATTAAACCATAATCAACATTCCAGATATTCCCCATGAGAATATTGTCAAGTTTTCTAAAGAAGAAAGTAAATATCACATGTATAGACATTATTATTACATGTAAATAATAAGTGAAGGTATTGAAATGCTATATCTATTAGTGTAACTGTACAAGTACTACCAGTGTAACCACGATTTTATTTAATAAAAGTATTTGCCATGTTCAAATTAACGATATATATATATATATATATATATATATATATATATATTAGGGCTCGACCGATGGCATTTTTTGGCCGATGGGCCGATGCCGTATATATATATATATATATATATATATATATATATATATATATATATATATATATATATATATATATATATATATATATATATATATATATATATATATATATATATATATATATAGGGTGGTCCTTATTTTTGAAGTTCTAGGTATTTTACGCGACGCCCCCTCAATTTGTTCCATTATACAAATAAATGATCCATGCAAAATTTTAAGCCAATCCATGAATATTAACCCGTGCCCCTAGAACCCCCTTTTTTAAGTTTCGAAGAAAAAAATGCGGATTTTCTCATTTTTATGTAAAAATGTTCTTACGTTTCGTATTTAAAGTAATTTTGAACCTCAAAAGATGTTGCTAATTCCAGACCAACCATTCTCTCACTTTCATTCTGCAAAATTTTACATATTACAGATGGTACATGTACACCAATGGTCTTGGGACAGGCAAACCGCTATTCGCGCTCGTTTCAAACCAAGCGGCAGGGGAACATTTCTTTCCACCAAGATGGACACAAGAGATTCTAAAGGCCTTTAATGAATGATCTTTGACAACAACGAATTGCCTCCTCCAGGCTTTTGGGGGTGTTGATTTATAAAATTTTCTGTGTATGGTGCTTTCTAATAGGTGAGGCAAATAGGGTCGCTAGGTTTGAATGCTATAAATATAAGTAATGGCAATTATATTTTAATTTGTTGTTTTTTACATGTAAATATACTTGAATGTTTAGGCATTCTTAAAATATAAATTTTGAAAAATCCTCGATTACTCTACCATAAAAATATACTGTTTTCCATATCGAAAATATAAATTTAAAAAAATTTCAGATCGGAATAATGTAAAAATCTATACTTTAAATTGCCGCCTTTTTAGTACATAGTCCTTTATTATCATCAAACTCTTCTTGCAATTCACAAGATTTAGAAATCGATATCTGCTCGCATTTCATCAATGTTAGACAAATGCCATATTGGGGAAAAATATGCAGTTTATTTATTAACAGCCTATGTAGATGCAGTAAATTTAAATCCAAATGGCCTTGTGATCAATCGTGCATCCCTTAAAAGAGCAAGAGAAAATTTTCGAGAGGTAAAATCATATTTCATGAATTTAAATTTTTTAGTTATTCACTGGGATACAAAGTTACATCCAGATGTAACTGGAAAAAAACGCCGATAGGCTTACCGTGATAGCTTCAGGTCCCAATAGTGAACAGCTACTCAGAATTCCTGAGAAAAGCTGAACGGTGATATATTACATTTGTATTGCCATCATCATGCACTTGAAATCGTACTGCAGAGTGTTTTTAAAGAAGTTCTTGCCTTTCTTAGTTCTAAACTCGATATTCCATTATTCAAGCTCCTCAAAATTTTGCGGAAAGATCTCCATTATTCAAAACTTATAACATTTCAATCAAGTACACATACAACTTAAATTCTAAAAGACGAAGTTGATAACATATTATTGTTCGTAGAAAGCGGAATTGAGAAACTTTCCAGAGAATTCTCAGATCTTGTAATAATACTTCTTGGTGAAGTCGTACCTCTTACAGGGATATGTTTTCAGCAACCTGGAGCTTATGCCCGAGACAGATGGATGGTAAAAGGAATTTATTGTTTGAATATTTATATATTTAGGAAACAATTCAAATTGACCTTACATGAAGAGAATGCCTGTAAATGCTGTTTTACATATAATGTTGTATGAAGATATGGTTTTTCGCAGCAACCCAATCTAGCCCTTTTAATTAATGTGTGCAAAATGCTGACAAACATGCAGTAGAAGGATTGGAAAATTCATAAATCACTTATGGTATTTAGGGAATAAACTAGTAGCTTTGTCCGTATTGGATGAAGGAATTAACTTTGAAGATAGGAAAAGACTACTCCAAAACAATGCTAGCTAAAGGAAGACGTGGCTGTATAAAAAATTTCAGATAGCAGTAGATGATTTGGAATACTTTCTTATTAAAGATCTCCCTCTTTATAGAATCAATTACAAGTCAATAAAACTGTTTGATAAGTTACAAACACCAAAAGATGTTTTCCTATTTGATCCTGATTCATGGTAAAATGAAGGAAGCTATTTAAAGGGAAGATATATCGTTAAAACGCTGAAAGTTGTGAATGATACAACTGAAAGAGGAGCACAATTAATCGAAGAATTTCCCACTCAATTTACCAAATATAAGTCACAAAAGCAATTTAGTATTTTACAGACAGTCCAAGGCTATCGAGAACAAAATGCACACGATTGAAATACATTAAGAAAAGCGTGCGATTAAAGTAACGTTTCTAAAGCACTATTTCATTCTTATTCAATGTAAAATCTTTAGATGATATGCAGTAATTAAAAAGATTGATTTTAGTGCTACCTCGTTGTAAAAGTATTTTGGAAACCTAGGAGAAACGACGTAAGGGGTCTGAAGTAAAAACTCGAAGATTTGTGGGAAAATTATCAAAAGTGTTAAAGTTCAACGTCCTAGGGGCACGTGTTATTATTGACCGATCGAGTTCAAATTTTGCACCGATTACTTTTTATTATAGTGTCACAAAACTAGGGGGCGTCACTTGTTGAATTATATATATATATATATATATATATATATAGAGAGAGAGAGAGAGAGAGGGTGAATTCGATCGAATCTGCCATACGAAAAGGGGCTATAGAAGAGCCCAAGCAGAGCATAGAACCACCCATTATCGTGTCCAATCCTTAACCGTAACCGAGTTTTGGTAAATTTAAAGAAAATGAGTAAAAAACAAAATTCTGAGAAAACGGCCGATTTCTGAAATTCTTGTAGGACATACAAGGAAAATAAGTACATATTTGGAAAGAGCAGACTAAATCCTACAAAATGATACCTTTCGCATTAAGATAGTCGCATTTTACTGAGAGCTACAAGCTTTGAAACATTGGACACACTCAGAATTAAAATGGTGCCAACGTTTTTAATCCACATGTTCAAACCGTAAAACAACCGTAAGAGCTACAATCGGGCAAATCTACCAAAACCTGGCCCATTTTATTGGCTTTCAGATGATACAACAACACATCATATTGGGCTTCAAGTTCAGCTGAAAGTCAGGCTTTTGTTTGAAACAGTGTAAAAATCTGCATTCGTTAAAAAAGGAAAACCAGCAAAGAGTCGCACTTTTCTGTTTTGAATTTTCTGTTTCACGATAGCATGTTGCTTTCTTTGTTTGAGAAAATGATATTTTTATATAAAAATAATAGTTTTAACATTTAATTTAGATGAAAAACACATGAGATAACGATTCGTAGAAATAAAAAAAGCATTACTTTCCCGTGCTTTTCACAAAGGGAAAATCAATAACAAAAAAATGTTACACCAACATCGATTAGTACATTTAATAAACCTGCAAAATTTACAATAGCTGCTGAAATTGGTCGCCGCCACATCTGATACACGCTCTTGCCCTTTTGCGAACGGAAACAACCGTTGCTCTTAGAGAAATTTCATTCCTTAGTTTCCCTACTGCTTCAACAAGCCAGTCGCTCAATTCTTTCAAACTTGCTACTTCTGTTTTGTAAACTTCTTGTTTTAAGAATCCCTAAACAAAGAAGTCCACTGGCGTCAGGTCTGGGGATCTAGGGGGCCAAGGGATGGGGCCCATACGACCAATCCATTGGGGATACTGTTCAGTTAGAAATTCCCGAACGGCATTTGAAGAATGTGCAGGGACTCCATCGTGTTGGAAAATGATTTCTGCCCTCTCCTGAACAGGAATAGCATCAAGAAGGTCAGGCAAATGATGTTCAATGAACTCTAAATATGTCTTTCCTTTTAGGTTACCTCGAAACACATACGGACCAATTAAATGATCTCCTATTACGCCAATCCAAACATTCATGCTGAATCGAGTTTGGAATGATGAGTTTTGGGTTAAGAAATTATTATGTTCAGTATAATGATGCCAGTTATGCAAATATATGATGCCCTCTCTAGTGAACAACGACTCATCTGTCCACAATATCTTTCTTAGAAAATGGTGATCTTCAGTGTATCGGGCTAGTAGCCATCTGCAAAATGTTAACCGCTTTTCTAAATCTGAATTGCGCAGTTCTTGTACTAGAGTAAAATGATGCGGGTGATACTTGTTTTGGTGCAATGTTTTCATTACTTTACGTTGTGATAGTCCACATTCTATAGCAATCGAGCGTGAACTCACACTTTGGTTTTCCACTACTCGGTCCAGCACATACTCCTCAACATTGGCAGAACGGTGATCCTGGCCCCTCTCGAACAACGTACCAAATGAACCTGTCTCTCTGAGCTTTCGATATCTAGAGGCAAACACATCTATTAGATGCAGAACGATTTGGGTAACGGAGCCGGTATTCTTTCTCGGCTCTGCGAGCATTACCATCACAAAATCCGTACACGAAATGCATGTCAGCATACTCTTCGTTAAAAAATCGAGACATACCCAAAAATCGAGAAAAGAATATAGCAACTTATCTTTAGAAACTTTAACGAAAACTTTCAAAAACTTAAAACACACTCTCTACTGACTTATTGTAAAAAGAATCATAATTCTAGCAATTTTCAAAACACATTTACAAAATATCAGAAAGAAGCAAACGATACATAAAATATTATTACAAATGAATAATTCTGTTTAGTCTTTATCATAAATTGTTTTGTTAAACAAATGCTTTTTATTTTCAGACGATATTTTTCACAATCATAAATCGTAATCGGAAGTCTTTTGATGGGTCTGTATACGTTTTAAGGTCTTATAATGCAGGAAGTTCATATTTAGAGTTCATTGAACATCATTTGCCTGACCTTCTTGATACTATTCCTGTTCAGGAGAGAGCGGAAACCATTTTCCAACACGATGGAGCCCTTGCACATTCTTCAAATGCCGTTTGGGAATTTCTAACTGAACAGTATCCCCAATGGATTGGTTGTATGCGCCCCATCCCTTGCCCCCCCTAGATCCCCAGACCTGACGCCAGTGGACTTCTTTGTTTGGGGATTCTTAAACCAAGAAGTTTACAAAACAGAAGTAGCAAGTTTGCAAGGATTGAGCGACCGGCTTGCTCTAGCAGTAGGAAACTAAGGAATGAAATTTCTCTAAGAGCAACGGTTGTTTCCGTTCGCAAAAGGGCAAGAGCGTGTATCAGATGTGGCGGCGACCAATTTCAGCAGCTATTGTAAATTTTGCAGGTTTATTAAATGTACTAATCGATGTTGGTGTAACATTTTTTTGTTATTGATTTTCCCTTTGTGAAAAGCACGGGAAAGTAATGCTTCTTTTATTTCTACGAATCGTTATCTCATGTGTTTTTTATCTAAATTAAATGTTAAAACTATTATTTTTACATAAAAATATCATTTTCTCAAACAAAGAAAGCAACATGCTATCGTGAAACAGAAAATTCAAAACAGGAAAGTGCGACTCTTTGCTGGTTTTCCTTTTTTAACGAATGCAGATTTTTACACTGTTTCAAACAAAAACCTGACTTTCAGCTGAACTTGAAGCCCAATATGATGTGTTGTTGTATCATCTGAAAGCCAATAAAATGGGCCAGTTTTTGGTAGATTTGCCCGAATGTAGCTCTTACGGTTGTTTTTGAAAATGTCGATTAAAAATGTTGGCACGATTTTAATTCTGAGTGTGTCCAATATTTCAAAGCTTGTAGCTCTCGGTAAAATGCGACTATCTTAATGCGAAAGGTATCATTTTGTAGGATTTAGTCTGCTCTTTCCAAATATGTACTTATTTTTCTTGTATGTCCTACAAGAATTTCAGAAATCGGCCGTTTTCTCAGAATTTTGTTTTTTTACTCATTTTCCTTAAATTTACCAAAACTCGGTTACGGTTAAGGATTGGACACGATAATGGGTGGTTCTATGCTCCACCTTGGCTCATCTATCACCCCCTTTCGTATGGCAGATTCGATCGAACTCACCCTGTATATATATATATATATATATATATTGTATATATATATATATATATATATATATATATAAGAAATGGAATTATGGTTTTAATTACGTAAAAGCACTTTCTTTTTCATGTTAGTAGAACGTTTTTTTTTTTTTAATTTTATTTTAAACTAATACATATATCATCACGTTTAGTGTTACAAATTAAAAAAAATATAATCTGCAAAAAATTTTTATTTAGATCAAAGTCGCTTAATATTACTTAAAAATCATACCAAAATTATTTGCTTTTTTTTAAAAATAATATATATATAATTAAAATTTTACTAAAATGGAATTTTAAAGCAGATGAATGCTAATGTTTTAAGAACAAATATTTGCACGTCACGGTATTTTACTTTCTTTGAAACGATTTTGAAAAAAAATAATTGAATAAAACTTACGTAAAATGAATTTTGCTGTTAATAATATCTTTTGATAAACTAACTTTTTGGTGTACGCTTAAATATTGTTAGATACTAAGTTAATCACTATAATTTCCGACGTAGGGGAAACCCGGCTAAAGTGGATACCCTGGGCAAAGCGAATTTTGCCCATAACTCCCAAATAATTAGTTGGCCGGCAGTCGCGTTGTCATAGCCACGGTCGCCTGTTGCCGCTCCGTGTGCGGCAAACGCGTCGGGACAAGTTTACCTAATACAACGCCAGTGAGCGAACGAAGTATGTTTTGGAGAAAAAAATATTAGTTTACAGAGATTAGTGTTTCCTTTATAACTTTAATACTATTTGTGATATGTTTTTTGTTATGAGTAGGATTTAATTTACGATTATGTAGCTTTCAATTATCCGTAGATGACGAGTTTAGATGCTCTGGTTTTCTAGTAATTTTTAGTAACTCAAAAATGTACCTGAAGGGCAAAGCGGATTGGGCAAAGTGAATTCCATATTTACTTTGCCCGGTCATGACACGTCACTTCATTCGAACCTGAAAGTCCTTCAATATTAAGATTTCAAGACAATACTACCATTGAAGACCGTCCTTATACTCCCATGGGATCTGAAATAACAGAATATTTCCAAGACAATGATGTTCCCGCCGCTTCACTCAAACCTGAAAGTTCTACGAACTACTACAATCCTTCCGTTTTACTACCTATTCCTCATCCTGTAAAATCAATAACAACACGTAAATAAAAACTACAGAGATCTACACTCCATGCAAGTACTCCACTAAAGGACAATGGGAGACAAACATTTGAAAAATCAAAAAAGACTTTCATGAAGTAACTAGATGATGTTTCGACTAAACCTTCTCAGAAGACTATTTAAAAGACCAAGTACCAAAAAGACTAATCAAAAATCTCTACTAAAAAACATAGGACTGCATAAGAGAATGATAAGAAGAAGGTAGTAAAGAAATTTGACGATGTAAGGTGCATTTTCTGCGATAAAATGTTCATTGAAAAAGCTGATCAGCCAATAGAAAACAGGATACAATGTCATATTTGTACTGAGTGGTGTCATAGTGTTCAGCATTCGAAAATCGTAATGATTTTGTTTGTGATAACTGCAGTAATTAGTATTGTAGCAGAAAAATGTTATATGCTCCTAAATTTTGGATGTTGACTTTTTTAAAAAAATTCTTTGCTTGTTACATTAATAATTAGTATTGTAGAAAAATTCTTTTTAATATAAGCCTTTAATTTTCGATGCTTAATTTATTCTTAAGTTCAGTTCCTTTGTTTGTAATACAACAACAATTAGCACTGCAGAAAAAAAAAATGTTTTTAAATGTGCTCTTTTAATTTTCTACGTTTATTTTATTTTTAAGTTTAATTTCTTTGTTTGGAATAACTACAATAATTAGCATTGTAGCAAAAAAATGTTTTTTGGATCTGTTCCTTTAATTTTCGATGGTTATTTTATTTTCAATGTTTAGTTTCATGACAAATAATGTTGTTGTTCTCTTTGCCCTAGTAAGAAATCCACTTTACCCGGGGTGTTGGGCAAAGTGGATATTCATGCCGTTGTTGAAAACTGACCTTATATCTAATAGTGTAATTAATATTAAGGTCAATTGTTATTGCATTACGCAAGTGCATTTAATGAAGACTGATTATAAACATTTGTTTCATTTTCTAAAGTTATAACTAAACGACAATAATCAAGAAAAGCTTAAGGTATTCACTTTACCCGGGTATCCCCTATTTCCTAATATTCAAAAACTATTGTAAATTTCCCTGCCGTTTCCTTTTAACAAAAATTACATTATTAGTATTTGAAACAGCTGAAGTATTCTTATATTGCAAAGTAATACAGAAAATTTCAGGAAGTATTAGAAAACTTTCGGCCATAAAAAAAGTACGAAAAATCGTCTAAAGAAATTCGGAAACTATATCGGGTTAAAACAAAAGATAAATTATTCTGACTAACGCTGGAAACGGAAAAAGAGACTCTAACTTGAATTAGAGATTATATCACAGCTGCACTTGCTTGAAGGATATTTCTCCACACATTATGATTTTTTTCACCGATTCACTTTTTTCTTACATCTATCTTTCGCTATAGAAGCACTTTCGTGTCAAGGAATTGGATTTCCTAACGATGCTTCGTAAGAACTTTTTGTGGTTCAACTACAGATAAAGTATCATTAGCGCATACGAAATGAAGTTTGTCTGTGAAAAAAAATTATCGAGGGATATCCCATTGTCTAATACATAGAGGACATAAAATTTTAAAAAGATGAAAAAAAAAAATCCTTCAAAAAAACTATAATTAGAATCGTTGCTTCAGAACTCATTAGTCATTTTATAGAGTCAAAGTTAGTTTTTATTTATGACATATTAATCATTTGAGTTAATTACTGTATTACTTTTTGCCTTTAAACCAATACTATGAGGTGTAAGGGTATGAACACGTTTCCATAGCATTGAAATTCAGTGGTTGTGTTTTACAAAACATTGTCTACCTGACTTTAATAATCTTACTGTACATATTTTCAAATAGTATCAAAATTAATACTGCCGTGGGCAGGTACACTTCAGTATGTGCTGATATTAGTTTTTTAGGGTAGACTGGGGCACATTAACGAGGATTTATTTCAATGAATTTTCTAATTTTTATGTTTAAACCTAGGAAACTTTAGACATTGGTTTTATAAAGCAGTTAATGAAGTCAAAATTTGTATATTCAGCTGTTGCTCAGCTAGTGTTTTTAATCGTAAAAAAATGCTTTTTGAGTCCAAGTCGATTGAGTAAACTTGCCCCGCACACGTTGCAAGTTTACGCATCGAACGGAATACGTTCACGCATATTAAAAATGATACCAAATAGTAAGTGAAATAGATATTTAACCATATTTAAATATTTTATTTCTCTTAAAACACTTTAAAAATAAGAAAATCTCAAATAATTAATTAAAGATAATTTTATAGGCTAAACTAAAATCAAAGGATTTTTTGCTAATTAAAAAAGAAACTATTTTGTCATCTTCTTCATCACTGTTAGATTTTACCAACACAAATAAAGTATTTCGTTTCGCATACTTTCATGGGACTGCGTTTTGACATCTAAGACGTTGAACCCTGTCTTTTCCTTTTCTCGATTAGTTGTGTGGTTTCAAACAATAGATGCAAGCTCAATTCTCTACTTCGTAAACAGAATCATTCACTAATTTCCTTTTTACAGAGTGTTAACTTTTCCCTGTCGCAGGTTTCGGTTTCATACATTTTTCTTTGATATCTTCTATTCCTGCTTCAATAGCAACTTGTGACTTTTAAAGTAATTTCTCATTTTTGTTTTGTTCTTTTCTTTATTTTTTTCTTTTCTTTGTAGTTTCTAACTGCTCTTGTCTGAGGGCTTCTTTAATCGAAGTATCAGTTAGGATTGTGAGCATCCTCTTTTTTTCCCCTTCCTGGTTCCTAAGCTTTGGTCCTACTTTTTTAAATGGTCTCAGTTGGGGTAGTCCATATGTGATGAAGTGGAAGGCTCACTAAGAAAAATACTTGGATTATTGATAAGCCTTTTCATTATTTTGACATTTAACGCGGTTTTGTTAGTGTTTTGAACATAAAGTCTTACCATCCTTAAAATAAAAGAAATGTATTACAAGCTGAAGAGTGTATAAAATTAAAGCTAAACAGGGGTGAAAACAACACTATATGATTGTAAGCGATGTATATATGAATCTGTTACTTAATTAAAAATGAATGAGGATTTTCAAAACTAAGTAACCTGAAAATACTAAAGGTTTGAGACAGCACTGAGCAAAAAAAGCGTCCGGGGCTCGTTTAGAAGTAAGACAGAGTACTAAGACTCATTAAGAAAACGTGCGTAAATGTACCTCGATGAAAATGCATAAACGTGCGCCGTCGGCAAGTTTTGATTTATTTTTCGTGTGCAACGAAATTCAATAACTTTTCTGTCCACAAAAATATAATTTTCAGAAAATGATAAAATTCTGCTCATTTTTATATATTTATTTGTTCTTAACTAAGCATTATTTATTCACAGTAAGGTTCAAAACGTTCAACACAAAATTTACTCGACTTGGTAGAAAACAGACTTTCCTATCCGCATGCTAAATCGTAGCTCGACTGCTGTTCAAAAACTGAGAATATTTGCTAGGGAGTAGCATCTATCTGGTGTGACTGTTGACTCTCCAGTTATAACTCGTTTTCGAAAAAGGGCACTGCGCAAACGTGCCCAATGCGTAAACGTGCTCCGATCTACCCTGTATATTTGAAGAAACTCGTTCTGGATTCAATACTAATAATAGGAAAATTAAACTTTTATTTCAAGCTTTTTTTCAGCGGAAACCAAATAAGCAAGTTTGTACAAAAAAGCTAATGTACAATAGGTGAAAAAAATAAAAAATAATTAATTTGCAGATGGTACACTTCACCTCCCCACGGCAGAATATTTCTGTATATCACATAGCAGAAATTTTTGAACGCATGAATTTCTTTCATACAACATGAATAATAATTTTTAGGCAGTTTAAAAAAAAAAAAAAAAAAACTCTCGTACGGTTTCTTGCATGATATTACATAGAAGGTTGCGTAATATCCAAACAGCGATTATCGATAGCATAACCAAGAAAATATTATCACTGCTGCTAAAGATTTCTTCATGGAATAATCATAATATTAACAGATTGAGGTTTATTACAAATAAGACTTAATTAAATATTTAAATATAATAATCTGTATCTGATCTCAAGTGTCAATTATTTTGACGGAGATGGTGTTGTCTTGATATCTTATTAAAATCAATCACATGTGTAATACATACCTGGACGACCGAGCCTCGCTCGGCTATTTTTTTTTCTTTGTCAACTCGTGTCTCTAAGGCTCGATACTTTTTCAAATATACTTGAAAAGCATCAAGTAAACGAAATATTCAGGTTCTCGCCAGTCGTTGGATATGCTTTCGAGAAACGAGAGATATACATGTAAACACTTCAGCATCATTATAATTATTTCAGCTATAAGAAGCCTGCAACTGAATATAGGACTCCTCTCCCACAGACATCCACCTAGAGAAGCTATGATCTGTTTGTGTATAAATATTTAACGCAAGGTATTGCCAAAAAAGTAGTTTCTCAGACCAAACATGGCGACAATAAAAATGAAAAAAATTCTAGGATTAAAAAAGCGCCGCGACCTTCATATAACAATTAAAGTATCAAAGAAAGAAGATTCTGAATGCAATTACTCCAAAATTTAATCCAAATTGTTAGAGCCGTTTCCAAGATATATATATATATATATATATATATATATATATATATATATATATATATATATATATATATATATATATATATATATATATATATATCGTATCTTGGAAACGGCTCTAACAATTTGGATGAAATTTTGGAGTAATTGCACTCAGAATCTTCTTTGTTTGGTACTTGTATATATATATATATATATATATATATATATATATATATATATATATATATATATATATATATATATATATATAGCCAGTCACAAGAATTGCTCGTTTAAAGATATAAGATTTGTTAGCATGACATATAATGATGTCTTCAAAAAAATATTGATTTTATGTGTGACTTTTACGTTACCTTTACATTTCTGAGATGTTGTACACGTCATGCGCCATTGCGACTTAGATATCTAGTAGGTAACTACGTACGTCATGGAGTTTAACTTCCCGGCAAGCATCCGCAACACATACCGTATAGACCGCAACACGGAGGGTGAATGTACTAAGGGGTTTCAACAAGTGAGGTAATAAAAGCTGTGACATGTGTGAAGATCATCTGTATGAATAAAAAGCACACTGAAGGGAACGAAAATGATCAAAGCTTTCAAACGATACCGGTAAATCGAGCGAGGTGTTTAATAATAAGAAAAAAATGGTAGTAAAAGATGGCTGCGTTGACAAAAACATGTCCCGCTAATGATAGAAAAATCGTGAAAAGCTTTTGCATTGCAAGGTATGGGATCATGCTCCTTACAGTTCCATTTCCTTTGACCTAAAAAGAAACATTTGGAAACCGAAGATCTGGTTTAGCAAGCTATCTTTATGTATTTCCACGATATAGTGTTTCAATAAAGGTTCAAAGAGATAAACATCACTTGTTTCAATGTCGGGACGGTAAGGTGGGTGGTACAATGCGTCCCAAAGCAAAAACCTTATTATACTTTTTTGTTTCATTGGCGGGGCATATTTGGTTAACGCTGTCATCTTCTAACTGATAGTTTGTCCTGTTAGTGAACACCTTGCTCCGTCCACCTGTTCCATTTGAGAACTCTGATCATGTTTTTTATTTTTAGCATGATTTTTATTAATGTAGAGACTCTGCACACCCTCCAGAACTCGTGTTTTCTAAAACACACCAAAAAAGACTTAATATAAAAAGTACATCATTTTTTTATTTTATAGATTTTGCATTTAAATTGTTCACTTAAACTTTTGTAACATTAATATCTCATACTAAAGTAGTTTCCCGTAGATAAGCGTTCATAATTTCTTACCACATGAAATTTTTCTCCTTTTCTCTTATGATCCATTAGTACGAGAATTTTCATTTCTTGCGCTCGATAATTTATGGAAAACAAAACAAACAGAAAAAAATAATACATTCTAGTACACGCTTTGCAAGATAATCTTGCTCGGGTTAAAAACTGTATTCAAAAAATTTTTCGTGTTAGTTTCTTGCAATTAAAATTTCATCAAGACGAGAGGATTAAAATATTACTTTTTTGTTTAACTATATTGGATATAAAATGTTTACTTTGAGGAAAAATGGTTTTATTTAATGTTGAATATTTTGGGGCTGGTAATCGTTAATATGATTAATATGCACATAAGATGGTTTATCTACATAATTTTGTATTTTGTCCCATTTCATGGTATACAATTAGAAATAAAGGAAGTAATTCTTATGTTAAAGAAACACGCTGATGATTATGATTAAAATAACTTAGTTTCTACTAAAGTTTTTTGTACAATAAATTTAAATAATAGCATTATAATTATTAGGACTCGACCGATGCATCGGCCTGGTCGATGCATCGGCGCCGATGGTTCAACAATTTAGCCATCGGCATCGGCATTGGCGGCCGATGCTAACTTGCGGGAAACATCGGCCCATCGGCCTTAAAAAACATCGAAAAGCCGATGGAATTGGCCGATGTTTTTGAAAAAAAAAAGGACCTTTGCTGTTTTACTTTTTAATACAAAGTAAATGGAGTTGTTGTTTTCATATAAAATTATTTACTTAAATTTCAGTATGAATTTCTATTTTTAGTCATCTCTAGAAGAGTTTTTAATATTACATTCAGGTACCAAACAAGTTAATTATTGCGTTGTTTCTTGCAGCAGGATGTACGTATGTATCTGTCATAAGTCATAACTCAAAAATGATAATCTGTAGAAGGTTAAAGTTTAGTATGTGGGGTCTGCGAACGTTCCAGTTGTGCACTTCCCTTTTTGTTTTCGATCGGGTGTTCTGAAAAGCCTGTTTACTCATTTTTTGTGGCTATTAATTACTTATTTCAATGCAAAACTAATATAGCGTCTCAGACTGACGATCATTTGGTGATATATTGCCGAATTGGAGACTATGGAAACAAATATGAGATGACGAAACCGATTTTTGTGTCATTTTATTAGATTCCCGTTGAACCGACGGTAATTTTAAATATTTCGATATTTGTAATATGAATCACAGTAATGCAGTCTTTTCTGTATCGCTTCAGCGGAGTTACAAGTTTGGGGCCCGTCGAAATACATTTTGGGAATCACAGAAGTTGTAAAACATTTATCATACGCATTTTTGTAACTCATTCGGTGGCGCTATGGTTATGGGGCCTCTCGCGCAATTGCAACATTTGCTATATTTTAAATCCGCCATTGCACGTCAAAACAAACTGGGGTGCAAGTTTTGAAAGGGTTTTCTGCTCAATGTTTATGATTATTTTGAACTCTATTTTTACGACTATTTTTTGAATTTCCGAGAACACTTGCGTGCCCCTCCTCCCACTCTCTCAATTTCTGAAATTAAACTCTAGTTGTATTTCTGAGTTGTTTAAAACTAACACCATTCATAAAATTGTAGATTTTTTTTTTCAAACTTTATCTATTGTTTAGAAAGAATTTTGGGCATTAATGTAAGAAATTGATTAAAGACGTTTTGAATGGTGACATAATTCGGAAATCAAAGGGACTTTTGATTTTTTTTTTTTTCGGAAGTGCTGAAGTAAATTCAGAAACTCTTCCGAGGCGTTGGTGGTAGCTTTTCTGTACTAAAAAAATGAGGCAGAGGTTGGGGCCGAAGTGTGATTTACTCCAAAATCAGAGGGTGACCCCCCTAACCCTACCTCGTCATTTCAAGCATTTCTTAAATATTTAGCGATTATTTATTTTGGTCAAGAAATAACATTTTGCGCATTTATCATACTTGTTTCACTTATATTTCGTAAATTGCCATCTTTTTTGCATCATTAATAGCGATTGATTTTTTTCCTGTTGTAAGTAACTATTTTTATGTATTTATATAAAATCAATGAATAAGTTATTTTCGTTTTTTATAGAAAAGTTGTAAGGATTTTCTATTATGCAATTTTTCAAATTTCAGAAAATTATTGTTAAATTGAAAAATTTAATTTGAACTTGTTTGTAAAGCATCATAAAAGATTAAACAATCAAATTGCTCAATACTATGTGTGCAAACATCACATCAAGTAGTATATGTATTCAGTTATTAACTTGGTGTAAATATTGAGTTTGTTTATTGTACCTGCGTTTTAAGAACCTTGCTCTTTTTATGGCAATTTTTTTTTCAGCAAAATGTATGTCACTGTTATAGCTTTTATAAAAAATGCAAACTTTTCTATTCATAAATTTTAAATAAGTATAAAAATATTACTATTTTTATTTAATATTTTAATTTATCTGTTACCTTTTTTGTTTAATTTGATGACTAAAAAATGTCTACGTGCAATCTTTCCACTTTAATTGCGTAATTTGTTGACGGTTTCATAGTTCTATTCTTCTTCTTATTGTTTTTTTTTTTTTTGAATGATTAAACAACGTAATTTCATTTTTTTTAACAATGTTTAGTGTACCTTAATCCATACATTATTGCAACATTACTGAAATCTTAGTTATATGCTCAATTTAAAAAAAAAAAAAACGAATCAATTGGTTATTAAACAATCTCTTTGTTTTTCTTCCTTCTTTTTTTGGCTATTGTTCTTTCTCTTTCATCATACAGCAGTCAAAAAAGGAGAAGCATAACTACACCCTATACAGATTGTACGTAGTACGATGCAAAAGTTCGGGGACAAGCTGTATAAAATCTTACCCAGAATAGTTAATTGACTATGTACTTCTGCCAGTGTTCATATAACTTTTGGAAACACTCTTGGAAGCCATTTTTCGCTACCTTCTATGATGCAGCTTCATCTTCTCCTGACGGAAAAAAGCGGCGTCTATGCCAATGTTTTTTTGCTGGGAACAGGTAAAAGTCACACGGAGCTAAGTCTGACGAAAGGTTATGTTATTTGTTTGTCATATCAGAGTATTGACCAATCGAACCGTGCATCCTCAACATGAAAGTCGCCTTCTTCCCCACGATGAAGTTAAAGCAGCAGCGCGAGAGGCCTTACAGGCATTTGCGAAAAATGTCTTCCAGGAGTACTTCTAAAAGCTATACGAACGTTGGCAGAAGTGCATAATCGTTCAAGGTGACTATTTTGTACATAGATATATGCTTCGGTAATGTGAACTATTCAGGGTAAGGTTTTATACAACTTGACCTCGAACTTTTAGATCATACTATGTACGTATGAGTTTTCAATTTACTATTTCATAACGTTTTTGAGTGACGCAAGTTTACGCGCATGAATACATCACAAGAGAATTTGCGATAATTAACTGAGGAGGCGTTCAAAATGAATATTTGGTTATCTATATGTTCTTAGGTACATATTTATGCACAGATTTGCCGAAAAAAACTTGTGAAGTATAAATTTGGTGATAATAAAATAGAAATTTAGGTCGAAATCTGATTTTTTTTTTTTTTTTTTTGTGATTACAATTCTTTATTCGTAGAAAGGAAGTAAAGTGAAATGAATCAATGATCCTTTAAATCCCTGACAATCTTATCAATTTATTTCTGTTTGATTTTTTTTTTTTTTTTTTTGCCATCGGCCAACGGCATCGGCCATCGGCCATCGGCAATCGGCCATTTGGAGGAAAACAATCGGCCATCGGCCATCGACCCTCTTTGAACAATCGGCCAACAATCGGCATCGGCCCATCGGCCAAAAAATGCCATCGGTCGAGCCCGAATATTACTATTTATAGTAGTATTAGTAGTATTGTATAAACACAAAACATTTTCAAAACAAATAAATTTCAAAAAACACTAAAGTATGAAATTAACAAATGCGTTAGTTACAATTTATAGATCATGTTGTTTGCAGTTTTTTAAAGAACTGGCCACTTTAATTCATGCCAATTCTCTATGTAATATTATAAACTGCGGAAATACTTTATTTTCGTCAAAAGTAAGTTTAATATTTACAGCATTTTTAACTGTACGAGAAAACAATTATCATTTCTAGAATTTAGCTTATAAAACACATGTACATTCAAACGCTCTACGTTTACATAAAATCTCAAAATAAATCTTTTTACTAAAACAATAAAGTATCCAAGAATAAAAAATGACGATGTATTTTTACATCATCATGCATTATTGTAATTGTATGAATCTCTCTTTGCATTCTAAAGAAACTAACACACTGCAAGTACACATTGAAGACACGGTTGGAACTTTTTAATTCAGAAAAAAATGTTCTAGTTTCCTTAATCGGCCCAAAATTGCGTTCCGAGTGTGATACATTAAGAAACAAGTGTAATAAAATAATCTCCAAATGTATTCAACTCAAGGTATTTGTCACACTTAAACTTTTGAACACATTTAATAGCAGATTGGAGCATACTTCAGAAAAGACTAAAAACACAGCTCTACACACTTTTGTAAACTTTGCATTCTTATTTGTACATATACGCTCAGCAGCCTTGCTTAACTACTAGTCCATTGAATATCCCTATATTTTTTCCCACCTTTAACTATATACTTTGTTTTCAATTCCCACTGTCGAAAACCATGCATAGATTTCAAAAGTCATTACGCATCAATGTCACGTGGGTGACGTAATTAAAGGTCTCAAGCGAGCAAAAATCAATAATAATCTTATTTACATGAAGAAACGATTTTCTATCAAAAACCTCTTCATTTTGGCTAATGACAACAAATGACGGAGAAATGTCTTATCTTTACTCAGAAAAATCAATAACTTTGGTTATGTGCAAAGTTTAACAAAAGGGAAACGTCAAACTTTTTACGCTAATCTTTCTCTGCTTTCTAACAGAAAGTACAATATATTTTGAATTATAGAAACAAAAAATATGATTTGATGAACTTTTATTTTGCTGAATTAATTTATTTAAAATTTTTTTGGCCTAAAAAGCACATTTTTAATGCACTTATAAAAATTATAACATTGCTTTTGTAATTTTTTAAATTTTTATAATCATAACACGTTTTTCAAAATTATTTATCAAATTTCCGTTTTTAATAAACTGTTAAATAACAATGCTCAATGCTCTAACTACAAAACGTATATATATATATATATATATATATATATATCTATTCATATATATATATATATATATATATCTATTCATATTCATATATATATATATATATATATATATATATATATATATATATATATATATATATATATATATATATATATATATATATATATATATATATATATATATATATATCCCCAATCCCGTGTTATTCCATATCTAGGCAGATTCCTGGCCTTTATTGCTCACTATTCAGCCGAATATAATCATACTGTCTGTTAAAGACAGTCCTTTAAATACATAATATGAAAATATATCGATTATCGATTATTCTAACTTGAAAAATTAAAAAAAAAAATCTTATTATATCCAACGGAATTTAAGCTTCCAAGTTTAAAGCTGCAGGTTCAAATACATTATACAACATTGACAGTAACTAATTTTTCATATAAAGCACTTAAAAAATGCAGATCAGAGAATGCAATATCAACTCTTTGCCTCCGTAAGAACTCCAAAATTCCACTCCAAGAACAATTAGTACAGATAACATTATAATTCATTCAAATGTCATTGAAATCGGTATAATAGAGAAAGCCAGACATAATATTCAATATATAGTCAAAATCGTAAAAAATATCTTTTGTAATACCTATATTTTCATTGGAGGGGTGGAGAGGTACCTGATAGTGTTTAAAATGGAGATGTGTGTCTGTGTATTTCTTGAACTTCTTCGATTTCAGACATGCAAAAAAGCATGTCTGGAGAGAAATAGGTCATGTCTCATATGCTAAAAGAGGTTAAAAAAAAGACTTAGCAATGTATTTAAATTATTGTTTTTTATTGTTCTTTTTTTTTTTCAATTTTAATTACAACTAATTAATGATGAATTCTTCTTCTCTTTTAGGTAATCATTTCTTGATTTCTTATTTGTTAATCTTGTTTTATACGGAGATGAATGTAGCGTTTTCTGGTATGTACTGCATTTTTTTTAACTTCCTTTAACTCACATATTAATTCAAATTAATATTTTTGTACTAGAGGATTTTTTATATGCATAAAATTAAGTTGTTAAGAGCAAAAAATTTGAAGTACAGAGGTAAAAAATTCTGCTGCCACTGATTACACTCGTTGATAAATTCACAGTGATAAACATTTTGTACCATTATAATATTTCTTTTTCTCGTATATTTTATCTGTTTGAATATTAAATAAACTAACAATCTGATTACATCTGTTGATAGATTCACAGCGATAATCTTTTTCTAAAATTATAATATTTCTCTTTCTCGCATATTTTATCTGTTTGAACATTAAATAAACTAACACTCTTATTTCAGTATACAATTAATGATCAATATAATTCTATGTAGTGCTTCAGTTGTGAAAAGTTTTGCTATAAAATTAAAATACGTATTAAAAAACTATAGAAATATTAAAACTTCTAGTTACGTTAAATTAAAGACAAAAGTACCTTATTTGTAAATATTTACAAAAGTAATTAGTACATGAGTATTTTTTTTATTATATGTAATATATTGGTAAATTACTTAGTTTCAATTTTTTTTTTTCATCTTAATTGTCTTTTGTATTACAGACCTTGTATTTCTTAAAGATAACATTTTGTTTATCTTGAAAATGAAATTACCCCAAAAAATATATATTCTGTGTCTTTTCTGCTCTCGCAGGCATTAAACGCAGCTCATTTTTTTTCTCTAGAACATTTTACATTTCTTTAAACGAATAATTAGACAAACTCACAGCATAGTTATATAGACAAGTTAAATGTTGCTTAGCAAGGGAAAACTTAAAATACCTTTCGCTAAGATCAAAAAAAGCGATCCTTGCTGAAGTGATGAGAAAAATACTTCTTAACAAATGTGTAATGCCACACTTTTTTTTTTTGAGTTACGCTTTATTTGTTTAGATAAACATCGCTCATTAATGAAACTTTTTTAATTTGCAGTAAAATTAAAATAATTAAACAAAAAAGACATTATTTTAAACATATAATGCTTCCTTAATTGTCCTTCAAGATATGAGGAAGCTATAAATCATAGAATGGCTCCCTTTTGCCTAGAAATTTACTAAAACGAAACTTGTACTTACTCTGTATCCCTTTTAAGCTTGAGTATAAAAGCGATAACGTGAGCTATTTAAAAAAATCGTAGATTACTATCCAGTATTGATTAGGAAAATTGTCGCAGACTAGGTGCGGATCAATATTTTAAAAGTTTTCCCCATGGTGATGTTGTAGTTAAGGCTACTATTTATAACTCAAAAAACGAGAACTCGATTCCTGGCTTGGGTCATGGGAAAATACCATCTGTCTCGTGCTATATAGCAATATTAAGGTTTTACACTAAACGATATACTTGTTGTGGTTCAGATAATTTTACTTTTTGCTTTTCAGTGGTATAACTTAGAATTAAAGAAGCCAATTTGTGCTACAAAAATGGTTGCTGTAACTACTTTTGCTACACATTTGAAAAAATATGATAAAAAGAACACACCGTTTCTCAGTTCTTCATTTAAAAAAATACTTTGGTTACAAAATTTTTAAATTGGCAGCTTCATGACGAACCTTAATAACCTGCTGTTGGAGAGGGAAAAATGCAAAATTATTTCTAGACATTTTATATTACCCATAGTCGTACCAATGTCTAAAATCACCGTGTTTACTTTTCGTTTTGAAATGTTTGCAAGAAATGCTTTGCTGTTTATTCGCTTTTTGTGCAATAAAGCCTATGAAGTTTTTTGCGCCATAAAACCCAAAAGAACAAACTAGCTAATTGTTTCAATGCTTCATTTTTAAAAATATTTTCAAATAGCTGATAAAAATCAAATACATTTTTGTGCTTAGACCTTTGCATCTGATTTACTGACAATTATTTTTTTACTCACTGTGTCAATATGATATGTATTTGTAGAAGGAAATATTTTATACAACTGAATAAATAAGAGAATATCACTATCATAACTACTGATTTCATATCGTAACTTTTGGATTTTCAATTATCTGAATTTCAGTTCAAAATCTGAAAATATACAAAATATCATGAAGCCCAAAAGAAATACATTTCCGTCTCCGTGCAAAATATCACCTTCCTATTACTGCACAGCTGTTCATCCTATTAGCCCCTTTTGACTTTAAATTACATATTTCCCATTCAACATGTATCTCCTATCGTTTTCCTAGTTTCTGTAAACCTAAATACAAAATCGCCTTTTGCATTAACTCAGAGAGAAGTTTTCAGCAGAGTTTAAAATTTTAGTTAAACTTTTCAAAAATATACTTAAGTATTCAACGAAAATTCAGGTAATACCCTAGTTTTCCACTCTATAATGCAGCACGCTAAAGACTTCTCGCTGGCCAAGTCTCTTTCAAAACGCTTCATTTTGCATTCTAGAATAAATAGTTAACTTACGAACAGCATGAAATATTCATAAGCTGGAAAATAAAATTATAATTTTCTTGCCTTTTGGGTCTTCCAAACTGTTGTTTTCTTTAAAAATATTGATATTGTTGAAATGTTTGCAAGACAGTGTACTAAACGCTAATGCTGTGAACACATCATTTGTGCATTAGATAAATTTTAAGATGAAGCACAAAGAAAAAACAATTGTCAGAATGATTATATATAGTGTTTATGAAATCTAACTAACAATATTTTTTAACTTATATGGCTTAATGTAGTAAAATTTGTCATTATATAAAAGAAACCTCGAATTTCCAACAAAAGAAAATATGTGCCTAGACGCTACGTTGTCCTTTATTCTTGAAGCAAAGTTGTGCTAGTTTTGAAGTATTCTCGCAACCATTGGTCTTGCCATCAGCCATTATTTAGGTGCAAGAAATAAACTGAAATTTCTTTGTCTTAAGGGGTTTTATATAGAGATAAACCAAACGCGTTGAAACGATTATTGTTTATATTTGAATTTCTTTAATCTAATTTGACATATCATTAAAAATGAGTCATTAACATTATACGACATAGAATAAGGGTACCAGTAACAAACAAGATTCCAGTAACAGAGAGTCATACGTTCGAATTTTAATAATAAGAATTTTAGACAGTTAAAACTGATGTTAATGTCGCCCATGAATACAGTGCAACCATCTAATGTTATCAGAGTGAATTTTATGAGCTAGATGGTATTTACAAGGCAGTGGTAGAAGGAACAGTAACCATAAGGTCAGCTGGTGTTTCATGTTCATTTATTTTTAATAAGACTTTAGTTCTAAAAACAAAGAACTTTTGAACATTCTGAAGATCAAACCTTTTCTCAAAAGTGAGCAAATAAACATAGAATGAACTAATTCAGAGGATCCAGAGGCAGCGAAACGTTAGATGATATGTAGTTGCATGATACTAAAATAGTTTAAGGAGTTTTATTTCACTAAAAGTCTCAGAAGATTGAGTTAACTTGAGAGCCATGTCCTCAGCGTGTCTGTTACTGGTGCCGTTACCCTATTTCACTTGTGAAATTGATATACTATACATTGGTAATAAAACATTTGTAACAAGACTTCATAATGTTTTGAAAAAACAACATCATATGCAGGGTATATCAGTACAACGTTTACAGACTTTCAGGGCAAATAGATTACACCTAGACGATGGGAAATCAAAAAGCAATACATGGTCGGAAAAGCTTTTCTGACGTGATACTGACGACACAAAGCACAAGACAGGACACAAGTAAAAGGAGAAAACATGTTTATTATTTTAATACAACAAAAATGCTGGTAAGTTTTTGTCTGGCGTACACGATAGATGTCGTTACGTAAACCGACGCATAACATGGCGGTGCATACGCACCAGCGGTTTTTTGTAGCCGCGCTCGCTTTGATGTTCGATTTTGAATGTGCTGGAAATGTGCGGCATTTATTACGGCCCAGGGTTGAAATTTCGAACATCTACTTTGATGAAGATCGCTGGGTCCTTCATGCTCTTTTTTCCTAATATTTTAAAGTACTGAGGATAATAAACATGTTTTCTTCTCTTATTCGTGTCTTGTCTTTTTAATGATTTGTGTCGTCATTACCGCGCCGGGATAGCGTTTCCGACCATGCATTGCTGTGTGATTTCCCATCGTCTAGGTGTACTCTATCTGCCCTGAAAGTATGTAAACGCTGTACTGTTACATCCTGTATTGTATATACAAAGTTTGATCCTAGAAATAATAAGAGTGGCACAGATTAATGTCTAAAATGCTTATAAAAGTAGCTGAGACAGCATGCCGTAAATATCCTTAAATGCTTTTTTGATACAAGTGGAAGAATGCTAGCTTTAGTGAAATAATTACTTGGAATTCCTACAAACATAATTTTCTATGACATTAACGATAAGAAATCCCTTTTGAAAGGGACCACGTCTGAAAGAATTGAAAATATATGCCTCACATTAAGTATAATGTGAGACCCAAACCATTGGACATTATTTATGAAAAGAAGTAATAAATAGTTTGTAGGAGGATGGCAGAAACGATGAGAATTCCTTCAAGATAAACTACTGGTAAACGTTGAAAATATTCACATTATTATTTATTAATAATTTCGTGGGCTTTATTATAAGATATTAAGTGCTCGGCTGAATGTAGCCGTGTTGAATAACTGCTTGACTTAAATTTTGAGATTGCCAGCGCAAATAGATAAACTTAATATTTTCCTATAACGTTTGTTTGATTCCATGAGAATTATGAGCAGTTACTTATTTAAAACATCAAAGCAAATATAACTATTTCCAGCTATTTTTCTCTTTCAATAAAAACTTTTTTTCCTATCTTTCGTTGCCTCAGAGCAACAGTAAGTTATCTAATCCCAGAAATTATACTATATATATATATATATATATATATATTATATATATATATATATATATATATATATATATATATATATATATATATATATATATATATATATATATATATATATTATATATATATATATTATATATATATATATATATATAGTTCGACGAAAATATGATACTACCAATATTCACCGAGATATAAAACGCAGCGTTTTGTGACTTATACCACTGTAAACTCAATACGAATAAAATAATACAGACTGTTTTAAAACTTCTACAAGACGAATATTTTTTGAAAAGGCGTTATGTTCTATTCACATCGTGTGCGTGGTCCCTTATACTTTTGAACTAAAATTTATCCTTGAGTTTTGGTCGCAAAAAAATTCCTTTTAAGTAATGGTATTATTTTTAATGTAGGTTTTTTTTTCTTTTAATGCAATGTGGGGGACTGGGGATACCGTTAAAAAATAGATTTTGTATTTATTTTACTAATTTACTTTTTTGCTTCAAATTATTAATACACTAAAATTGCGTGCCGTAACTTTTGACCCATTTGCAACCGGAAGTATGCATTTAGGACTAACAGTTGGGAAAATGTAGGTCTTGCCGGTTAAATGAGCACACTATAAATATATATATATATATATATATGCTACTAATTGATTGTAATTTTTATATCCGAACAAAATGCTCAAACTTATTACTACAAAGTGTCACATATCTTAATATAAAATGCGGTGAAATAATCCTTGTTTGGAGTGATGTACAACGTCACATGTTCTGAAGGCCATTTTGGGAGGTTGATGGATAGGCATATCGGGTTGAATTCTTGTCAGTGGAGCTATAAAGTGTTGTTTAATATTGCTCCATTCAGCTACCATCAATCTAACGTATGAAGTAAGATGGCAGCTTGATTTACTCGGATACCTGTAGATTCTCTCACTGAAGAAAACTGTTTGAATATTTTGAAAAATCAATATTTGTACTAACTAATTCAGTTATCTTTTAATTGTACTGTCTACATTTTTGGCAAAAATTGCCTTCGGTTCATATTACTTGAACACACAATTTTGTATTGCATTTTTACTGAAACAGGACCATCGCTAAAAGAAAAAAAAAAGACGTGGGAGGGGGGGAGGGCGTTAGATTTACTCATTAGTGCGTTTTTTCCGATTTCGACATGGAAAATATCTTGTGGGCACAAAACAATAACGATAGATCACTAATACTTGATAAGGATATGCTATCGAGATATGACGACGCAAATACGGAGGAGCCGCAACTGGGGCTATCCAAGAGGGCTAAATTACCTTAATAATTACATTGAATAACTCAACTGAATAACTGATTAAAAAAATATACTTAATGGATGTATATATTAGATCTTGTTGCGCGCCTTATTTGACTATTCAAATTAGAGCTTAACATTAAACATCATATTTCAAACCGTTTCATTTTTTTATTTCAACACAACATAGTAAAGCATAAATGGCTTCCATAATATAAAAGATGTAGAAATTAATGTATGAAAAATGAGAGGGGGAGGGAACTTGCTTAGGAGAGCCCTCGCATCTCTTCAGCGAAAAAGACAAGCAAGATTTATTTAGTTAATTAATACTTGCGAATACAATTTATAAGAAACTGATAACAGCTTAATTAAACGGGTAGTAAGAGTTAAATAAATAAACGGTTCTATTTCAGAGCCCCTACAATGGCAATTCAGATTGGCTTCCAGAAATTAGTATTTTAATTTTAAAGCTAAACTTTTGGCATGGATAATAGTTAGTCCTTGATTAAACAAAAAATGACCGCCAGAAAGAATAACGCTAAATAGTTAATATTAAAAAAATAGAAAAATACTTCTTGGAAATTACTAAGCTTACGTTTCAGTAAACTTTTCTCTTTTTCAACATTAACATATATTAATTTCAGGCGCTTTTTTTTTCAGAGGGCAAAAAAGAAGGAAGAAAATTTAAAGTTCCAGAAATTCACTCCCAAATAAAATTTCGAAATTAAAACAAATAAAGAAAAACCAAATAAAGACAAAAAGATATGTCTAGGAATCTAATTTTTACGGGATGATATTAAAAATTAAAGCATTTTTCCCTTACAATTATTTTAAATTTTTAATTTACTAAATGAGTGTTCAAACATTTGCTTTGAAAGCATTTTTGCTTTTTGTTTTAATCTTTGCTAAAAAGAAAAATAAGTAATAGTGAGCATAAAGCTTATTATTAAAGTCGTTTAAGCATTTATAATTATTTACAGGGGAACAAAATATTATCGTTTAAAAAGGCAACGAAAATAGGCATTTGATTTTTTATTAACTTTTTATCCACGGCTGGAATAAAAAAAAAGAAATTTATTTAAATTGTCGGTAAATTTTTCGATGTTTTAGTAGAAAATATGCTATTGCTACATTTCGGATTTCCCCCGCTGACGAGAATGTCAAAAAAAGTCCGAAAAACGGCCCAGTTAATAAAAAAAAAAGTTTTTTTTTGTCAAGATTTCTTTTGTTTTTCTTTTTACGTTTGTGTCAAGTAAATCCGTAACTCGGGTATTATGTTTGTCTGAAATTTAACCAAAGACGCTAACATATAGCGTTTTTGACTAAATCAAAATCAAACAAAAATTGTCTAAATCAAAAAGTGAAATATATGAATAAGGTAACATCGCCGAAGTATTTTCAAAAAAAAAAGAATATTTGATTCAAAAAAGTATTCCGTCAAAGAAGTTTACGGTGTCAGGAAGACCGATCGACATACACACACATGCATTTCCTACTCTCAAAATGCAAATTCAAGTTTTAATTGTTTGATAATCATTTCACTGTTTTTATTTTTTAAGCACCATTTTGGAGGCCTTGATTCTTCTTTCATGGTATCATCTTAATTTATTCCTACTACAAGGAACCGATGTATGTTTGATTGCATTTTTTTCAATCGTTGGAATAGCACACACGTGAATTTTACATACTCCAAATCTATAGTTTATAACATATAGATATGTTACGCAAACTATTTTTAAAAACTCGCTACTACATTAACAATTATATTTTTAGAAAATTAATATCAAATCTATGAATCATCTTCAAATGATCCCTAAACCTCTATCAGCATGTACATAATACTCACAATTCATTATTGCTTTGCCAGCAACAGCCCTTTTAATAGTCATTGTCGACAATCAACCTTCCGCGCTGTTTCAGAAACACCGCCTATGTTCAATTACGGTCGTAGATTCAATTACGTCCGCCAATTTGTGAGCACTGAGGAAGAGCACTCGACCAAGGATTCCCCTGCGGTTGTTTATTCAAGCAGAATTACAGTTTGTATATTTATTATGGTTTTGCTTCTCTGCTTCTCTGATGCACTCTCACCTTCTTACTGGATCTGCCGGAGGGTGTGGTAGAAATACAACCGTCGTTAAAAGACTACTTTTGTCTAGAAACCTCAGATTGACTCTTAGTGAAAGTACATTTTTTGTTTGTTATTACTTGGGGGTATTTTTTGCTTGTTTGAGTAAGGGAACATTTTTTAACAATAAAAATAACTTTAAGAAAGGGAAAAACAAGTTAATTGTTGCAGTTGTTTTTTTTTAATTCAATACGTTATCCCTTTGTACATATTCAACAGTGTCAAATAATTTGCAGTTGCTTTACACGACAACAGAAAAAAAAATATGTTACATGTTGATATTTACTTATTTAGTATATTCGTGCTACGAGATTTCATTTGAAGTGCTCGGGGTAATGGTAGAATAATACAAAAACTTAAAAATGAAAAAAAATAGTAATAAAAAAATAACCTTGATTGTAGAACAAAATATAACGAATTTGGCTCGTTAGAAACATATAAACTAATGTTTGCGTTGAAAATATTGTTTTCCCTAAATGCTAAGATGTCAACCAAATGCAACAGAATACCACTTTCTTCTTTAAAAATCGAGAAAAACTACATTTCTCAAGCAGAGTAAATACAATGTAACAAATTATATAAATAAATTGACTTAAAAAAAATCTTGCGGTATTTTTTTTTCAAGCAGTTGAATTGTTTCCATTTCTTGTAACATATTTCGAATTCGAAATCCAATTACTGTCGAAAAATAAAATAAAAACAAATTCAACAAAAAAATTGATGACAGTCTCGGCGTATACATCAGAGAAAAGTTTCTCCTGTTTTGACGAAAATTCCTGCTTCTGAAAACATTGTTTCTAACTTTCCACAGGAATTCTTTGCTGATAAATGGTTTTCTAGAACCAAACAAATCAATAGAATTTCGTCCACCATTAATCACTAATGTAAGATTAATCAGCTTTGTAACAATAACACATCGTAATTTTAACCTCACAGAACATTTATTATTTCAATACACTGCTTTCACCAAAGATTTCAAAATTTATTTTCAACATCGAAATATATATTGATTATGTGTTGTCTATATCGATTAAGAGACATCATTAAACATCATGTATCTTGCTTAGTGTTATAAAAGTATTTTTGTAATTCTAAAACATAAATTGTTTAAAATATGTAAATTCCTTTGAAGTGTTGGAATATAAGTGGTTTTTCGTTTACAGTAGTTCTCTTTAGTTACAGATTGGAAGAAAATGTTTTAATCAGTAGTATAATAGTACTGTCTCGTTTTTAATTTATATAAATATTATTTTCGAAACATTACTTATTCCAGCGATCCTTCTTACCAGTTCTTGCGCTTTTGCATTATATCAGCTTCTTTCCTGTATGTTTCAGAATATGTTAAAAATTGCTTATCTGACTTCCTTTCTTCTAGGCCTGTTGAAATTTCGAAATGTAGAGAAATAATATTTCATCTAAAAATTGCAATGAAACAATAAAATAGATAATTTAAGCAGAATAAATACGAACTGGTAATATTTATGTGATGTTAGCTATAAAAGCCACAATATTCCATTCAAGCATCGTTATTTTGTTGGGGAAGGGCGTTCAATCTTATTTGATTGTTATTTGTATCAACAGACTAATTGTATTTATATTTAAATCAAAGTATAATTTATCTAATTTTAAATATATTGAAATCCATTCGAGCAATGAGACGGAGTGAATTAATGGTGTCTCACTTTGTTCCCTTATAGCAAAATATAAACTCATTCCCTTGCCATTCTCAGATATCTAGCAGTTTATCTAACAGTTAAGAAACGGTGCAACAAACCATGGAGTTACAGTCGAGCCCGCTTAACCCTAGCGTCAATGACCGGGTACCCGGGTACCTTTTTGCAACTTTTATCATAATTTTTACGCTTTATAACTAGGTCTTGGTAAAACTGCTTTTAATCCTTGGTATTTGCATGAATATGAACTAAAGAAAGTTGCAATCGTGTTTTCAAAAAAAATTTTGGGGGGAGATTTTAATCCTTTAAAATTTTTATACCTAGATTCAATAACCAGGTACCCGGGTACCCATTGCACTGCACGTCAAAAAATGCCCCTTCAAAATGCTTCTGAGACCAATTTTTGATGATTCTCATGTAAAATGAGCCTTTGAATCAAACTATAACTACTGTCTTCCCCCATCACTCCCCCTAACCCTTTGACATCGCGCCCGCAAATTGTATTACGTTTTCGGCAGTTACATAGTAATAATTTATATTCAATATGAAAAACAGCATTGTAATTACCATTAACACTCTTCTGAAGGGTTAGAGAAGTGTATAGTTCAAAAGCATGAACATTTGTAGCAAGTTGGGACACTTAAGCGCGTCCCCCCCCAAAAAAAAAATCCTCAGAAACGATTTTTTTTCGATAAAGGTTCGTTTTTAAATTTTTTCACTTATTTCCTTGGTGTAAAACCGAAGAATTAGACTCACTTCCCATGCCCGAAAAAGTTTTCTCGCTGTAAAAGAAAAAAAATAATAAAAGTTAATAAACACTTGAAAACATTGCATATTACATACAAGTCACACTGCAGATCTTAGACGCTAAGAAAATTTCCGTATAACTTACATTTATTCAAGTTACATTTACAGACATAATTAATATTTTAAATGAAATTAAGTATACTCAAATTACATTTCAGAGGGCACTACAGCCGTTGGTTTTCAGCATTCGATCAAATGCTTCGAAATTATCAAAATATTTGATCAATCGTGTCAACACTAGATTTTGTTTTGTTATAAAACAAAATAGTTGTGACTTTTAGTTGCTCCAGAGTTGCTTTTGTTATGATGTAAGGTGGAAAAAAAAATATTACGGCTTTTTCTCTTTTTGTTGATGTACGAACATATTGTTACATCGTCAGCGATACCGAATTAGCAACTTCGTATCTCTAAATATGTAGACAATAATGTTTCAGTTGGAATATATTATGTCTTTTTTTTTTTTTTTTTGAGTATACCTACGAATGTCAAATGGCATGAGAGCAAAGATCGAGCAAATGATAGTGAGGATAAAAATTGCAGATACTATTTTTCGGTGCAACAGGCCTATGTGTATATGATATGAGCTTCGTGGGCCCCATGTGGTCCGCGGGTCGTAAGTTGAACATCACTGGCACAAATAAATAAAATACTACGAATTCACTATGAAATACCAAAGTGTAAAATCTAATACATCCAGTATTACGAAAAAACTGGAGAAACACATTTTTTTCTAACAGACAACTTAGCGTGAAACGTAAACATAAAACGCTGGAAAACAAGTCAGTTCGTTTTTTGGTAAAATCAGGATACACAAACTTCCCCAGATGAGGGTGGAAGAAATTGTTTCAATTAAATAGAAGAGGTGTCAGAAAAAAAAAATATTTTCTGCTCTAAATCTTCGAAATTGAAAATGGGTACCCGGGTACCCGGTAATTGAAAGTAAGGGAAAAGTTTGGTCATTGACGCTAGGGTTAATGGTGTTAGCTAATTTTCCACGAAAAATTATTCTAATAAGCGGGATATTCCATTAAACGGGATTAAAATAATAGACATCAACGGTTTGTTACATTGAAAATGTATTGCATTAAGCGGGATATTCTTTTACGCGATATTCCAATAAGCGGGCTTGATTGTATTTTACTTCGATGGTTTCAAACTGCGATGACATAGTTATTTATCTTACGTGATACATAAAATAACTTTTTTTCTACAATACTGTCCACATTATGTCGAATTGATTTTTTGAAAGTTTTACCAGATTTTAACTATCCAAACCACAAAATAAATTGTTGCTGTCTCACTGTTCTCCCTGTCTCACCATACCCCTTCCTCACCTATAGAATCTTATTAACTATATAATATGTGTTCTACCATACATCATAATTCTAAAGATCCATCTTTGAAACTAAAAATTTACATTAAATGTCTTGTTGTTACAACATTATGTTCATGCTCAAAGCAACTGCATTTTGAAGAATGAAATTGATGAATTTATCTTCACTTTGTAAAACGTTTTATCTCTTTCATTTCCAAAATTTATTTTTCCAAAATGCATTTTTATATGCTACGTAGTACAAATTTGTAAATCATTAATTCTCTTTCCTTTAATTTTTTTGGAAAAAAAAGCATGTGCAGTAAAATATTCATGTAAGACATTAACATTCCTTCTTTACTCGAGCGGAAAATTAATTTATTTTATTAAGAAAGCTCAGTCTGAAATATTTATTCTCACAAAAGAAACTTGCAGATTCCTAATGCTGCGTCTTAATTCTTGAATAATAGCTATAAAACATTTTTTAAATTTTGTTTTTAAAAATGAACAATAAAGGTAAAACACAGCTTTCAGGTGCTTCATAAAATAATTAAAATTCAGAAAATTTGTGAAATGCTTTGACCTAGTTTTTAAAATTCATCTTAATTTTGTTAGAGTTGATGATAAGTTTTCTCAAGGTTCTTTGAGGTTCTTTTGTGAGAAAAATATTATGTTCAAAGATATGATAAATTTACACGTAATTTATAATATAGAAACCGTTAGGAATGAAAAACACAATATGTTTAGAAGAATGTAATTTTTATATTTAATATTTATTTTGGACAATCAATCATTACTTTAACAGTAACTTTTCCACCAAACAATTCAAAATAAAATTTGCAACCTCTCAGTTCGGAATACTCCGTGGCTGATCATTATCTTTGAAACATACCATTTTACATTTATTTACAGCACTTCGTGACTAAATTCTCATATACATGTCTTATATTTATAGATACAATATGTTGTATTTTTCAAATACTATTCAGTTCTTATATGTTGAAAAAAATATTATGAAACAAAATAAATCGACTCCTAAAAAATGAAAAATAGGTTTAGTCAATGTTTTTTCTTGCTGCGTGGTAACGTTGTCATTTTAGGAATTTGAAAACATTGTTTTCTAAATAATTTATGAACCTGTATATTAAGAATTTATCATTTAAATTAATACAAATTTATATTTTCTATGCAATGGTATTGTATAGTGCTGCCCAACCTATTTTTGCCCGAGAGATGCACCTCATATTAACATTATTTGTATGCCAAAACACAGGCCCGTTTTTCAGAAGGGTCAGGAGGGAGCAGCCCTCTCTGGTTTTGATAAATTAATGTATTTACGATATAAATGGTCGTGGATTTGTTTGTTTATCGGCATAATTTGATATGAGTATACTCCCTTTGACCCCCCCCCCTCGGAAACGCCAACATGGAGGCCCTTTCATAACATAATATTTAAAATTGCTTGGTTAGTTTTCAAGGTAACAGGGTAAAACGTGGGAATGGGAAGAAAATTCCAAATTAAGAATGTATTGTGACTTTTAATAATTGATGTTTATTTAATGAAAAGTATGAATCTATTTTTAAAAGTTTAATTTCTGAATATTTGCCTCCAAATTTGTGACTTTGTGACTAATTGTGGGATGCGTTTTTTAAAATATTCATAATAACAGGACTCACGCGTCAGCTTTGCAATTCATCCTGCGTTTTCAACTTAATATTTTTTTAAAGTTTTTTTTTTTTTTTTGACTGAAACAGATAACGCTTTTTTTTTTTTTTTTGAAGTAACCATTAAAATTTTGTTATTTAGAGAACATATTGCTATACAGTTTTACTTCTTCACCAGTTTCCGAAAAAAATCTTAAATTAGAACATGTGATTTAAGTCACAAAAATATTTCTAACTGCAACGCCACGTAGCAGCAAACATTTAAAGATTACGCTTATTTGAATGTAATATTTGATTAGCAATTTATGGGTTAGAGTGCTTAAAACCGAAGCTTATTTTGTAGTCTTAATAAGTATATTCAGTGTATGTAACTTTCTAGCTTCTAACGCAATTATGACTGCTACAGGACAACTCTTTATGTCATAAATAACTTTGTTCTTGTAATTTAACTAAGCATTTAAATGGATGCATAGTCATTTACCCTCAAAAATGGATGATAATATTTTCAGCCACATTGAAAATTTTCAAATGACATTAAATAACGGACTCTACTCTTGAGATGAGAATAAAGAAAATCGTTTAGAGAAATTTGCTTCGAAATTGTACTTCCTAAGTCCCTCTAGAGTCGTAAAGGACTCATCGCTACCATTATGCAGGACCCCTTAGTGCAATTTCCTAAATGGGCGAAGCTCCTTTTAAATGTCACCCTCGAGAAAATTAGAAGTTAAACTGAAACCTGACGGTTTCTGTGGACTCATTACACATTCTTCAAGTCTGGATTTAAAATGACTTTGGATGAGTTTGCTTCCTCCAGGAACAACTTGCATTTGGAAAAGCGCTGAATGTGATTTATGCTGGATGCTTAACGTGTAAACAAGTCATGTTTTATTTTTGGAGAAATTTTATCAAGAATTTATGCTGAAATAGCTATTTCCAATTTAATCATCATTTTATGATGCCAAATTTTATGCTTTTGAAAATATCTTCATGAAACATATGTTTAGTGTTAGGAGTAAACTGTAAGTAATCGTACAATTATTTGAAACCAACTGACTCACTACAAAATCCAAACTACTCCCAATACTTAAAGTAAAAGTCATTTGTATTTTTTTTTTTTTTTTTTTTGCCTGGGTTTATTACCATTAATCATTTCCTCATGTTTATTAAAATAACACAACTAAAATTTTTTTGCAAAAATGCTGTTTCTGACATACCATTTTAAGGCCGGCCATACACCATTAAATATATATATATATATATATATATATATATATATATATATATATATATATATATATATATATATATATATATATATATATATATATATATATATATATATATATATTAAATAGGTTAGAGTTTTTAAATGTTTTGCACTGATTTACCATCTATTTAGCAAGTAAAATCATAACATAAATGCTTATTTATTTTTAAATTTTGATTTAATTTATTTTTAAAAATGGCTTGTATTCCATCGCAGTACCTGCAGTGGGTCAAATGTGTACTTCGCAAATGAGGGTACATTAGTGATGTGCCAGTGTTGAAAAGCTGGTACACTCTTTAACTCTATAAATAGTATTTTTTTCTGAAATAAATAAATATATTTTATATATTTGTATGCGTCTTAAAAAACTTTTTTTCGATATTAAGGAGATGGCCTATTTTACACTACATTTTTTTTGCCGGGGGCCTATCAATTAAACATTACGAAAACCTACGTTTTATTACTGATATTTTTTATATTAATTTTTTTTTTCCTTTTTGTTAACTAAACTTGTTATAGTTCTTTTTAAAGGTCTTGAACTCCAGATATTGTCCAAATAAAAGTAATTTAATGCTTAAAACCTGAAAAAGTACATATATTATACGTATGAAACTCTTTTGACTTTTTAACACAACATAAAACTCATTTTTTTTCCTCATGTCATAAGAACTTATTTTTTCCAGATTTTCGATCTGAACAATAAGCATCAAAATCTCAAGAAACGGTAACGTAATAGTTACCTTAATTGTAAAAAAAGAAAAAAAAATGTTACTGTTTCTAGTTTTATTAAAATGAAACGTTGACTCTATTTACGTAGATATACCTTTTTCGTTTCACATACAGCTGGATCTACATTCCCTGGCAAATGTTTACGAAATCCCATACTTCGTGCCAAAATCAAATACATTTCCATTTGCATCAAAGTTTTAAATTTGTATCAATTCAGAAAGCATGCTGCTTATACTAAAAGGAAATGTTAGAAATCAACGAGGGGAAGGAAACTTTCGATATTGAGCGTGAAATTTCAAATTTTCGATAAAATTAAATGGCTGCAATATGTTCAGTTGACAGTATTCCCAGATGGCCGCTTTTATCCCAAAACTATTTCTTAGCTTGATAACCTATAAAATAGGGGTGAAATCTCTTCGACAATCGATGTGCGCTATAAAGTTTTACATTTTTAGTTTTTACATTGTCTTTATAGCACTTTAAGGCATAAACTGAGGAAAAATATAGCATAAGGGTAATGGGTGTTTCGAGAGTATCAGATAAAAACGAAAGCTTCAATTTTTCGAGATAGCGTTTGTTTTTCTGTAATAAAAGAGGCTTAATCCATAAGAGTCGGAAACTTAGGAAACGTAAATAAATAAACGTATGGAAAATGTGTACATTATGTGTAACACTTTAATTTCAACGTTACGTGCAGTTTGAAGTTCGGTAACCTACGCTTTATCCATCGGGGATTTAATGTAATGTGAATGAATAATGACATATTCGTATTGTTAACTTTTAGCTATTTATTAATTAAAATTCGAATGTAAATGAACATAATCGAATCTAGAGTATGAAAAAAATCAAATATTAAATGTTGAGGTTCTATAATCTACGTTTTATCCTTTGAAGCAATTAGAGCAATGCATGGAAAAAAATAATGGCATATTACTAATGCTGTTTTTTAGTTTTTAAGAATTATTCTTATATAAGTTAAAGAAAAATTCAATGATTAAAACTTTGAAGTGCAGTAATCTGGATTTTATTCATCGGGCATTAAAAGTATTGTCAAAAAATGTTATAATACTACTGTTGTCTTTTAGTTATTTTTTAATTAAAATTCGCTTATAAATAAGAGTAAGAAAAAGAAATGAAATAATTAATTATGAAAAATGAAATAAAGGATTTTTGTAACACAAAACTAAGTTTTTAAAGGATGTGTTTCTTAATGACGAAACAATGCATATCAAATAATTCAGCATAGTTCAGTTTAAGTATTTCATGCATTTATTTATTTATTTATTTATTTATTGAAGAATTTTTCCTGGGAGTTTAAAGTAAAGTTAAGAGATTACTTTCAACCTCTATTTTTGCATCATGCTATTATAAAGCGACACGACTCTTAAAACACAAAAGGGTACTGATTATTCCCGATTTGTACGAAGATTTGGAAGTAACTTTACAAATAATCAAAACTGGAAAAAATGTCAATTTTATCTTTTAATGATGTCTTTTTTTTAAATTTATTTATTTTTGTTTTCCCTTTTTTTTTGTATAATTACATGCAACAAAAACTGTTAAAACTTATGTGTGCACACATGGAATTAACAAGCAATCTCGAGCAAACATTGCTTATTATTTTTACTTTGCCATTAATTTGCATTCTTCATTGCATTGTCTTTTTTGTTGGTAGATAACTAGTTAAGAGATCTATTGTTTCATTTGATTTTTTTTTATTTGCAAACGTTGTATACTTTTGTATAAGCTTCATTTTTTTAAATCGTTTCATTATTTTATTTTTATTTATTCTTACTATTATTTTAATATTGTTCCCTACAGTTTTCTCTTGTCAGCTTTTTTTTATTCATTTATTTATTTTTTTTTCTTTGAAAGATAAAACTTTTCGCATTTTTCATTTTCTTTTGCAGACGATAATAGCGTCATACTGTTGATTTTCATTACAGCACAACTTAGTAAAATTAAATCTGCCTGCAATGATTCGTTGATTCGTCTTTTTTTCCCACTACACGGTTTTTTTTTTTTTTTTTTTTTTTTTTTTTGAGCAATCCCAATTGCTTATTGTTCGTATTGTCCTTGGCACTACGCTGATTTTATTTTCCCACCACCTCCCTCTGACAGCACCACCGTCGCGTCGACCGGCCTCACGATGCTGCTCCTCTTGCGAAAACCGTCTCCAAGTTGCGTCCATATCCTACACACACACGCATACACACATTCATGCCTGCGCACAGACACAAACACACGCTCCTACACAAACACACACACACACACAAACGCCTACACACACAGCACTGCATACACAACACGCACACACGTGCATACATACACACACACGCACCCACACACATGCGCCTACACAAACACACACGCGCATTCATACACGCACACGCTCGTGATTGCGAAAAACATAATTTGAATTCAAGATGCCAAAATTTCAAATTAATATACATATTTTTTTTTTCTGTGGGAAAAAATACCAGAATTGTGCGGGAATTTTTCGTCCGGGTAAACGGACTCTAATTATAGCATGTATATATGCTCCAAATGCTATAGTATGCGCTAACGTTAAATTGTTTAAAACTGAATTAAAATATTGCTCAACGAAAATAAACCGTTAGAATGTAAGGTATGTTACCCTGTACACACATGCAAAGGGTAAACATTCTTATTTCGTCCCAGAGCCCAATTTCGTCCCCCTAAAATCAAGGACGGTTATGAATGAGGGACCCTGCGTCTGCAATTTTCTCGAATTGAAGTTCTAAAACTGAAGTGTAGGCCATCTTTATCGACCTTAAGAAAATTAATGGGGTTCAAATATCCCTCTTAGAAGCTATTTGGACTAGTTTCGAAAGGGTTATTTCAGACATTCTTTGGTGACGTTGAAGGACGAATTTGGAGGCTTTTCCTCGGGTGTTTTGTGACGTTTAAGCCTTAATGAAGCGATTGCAAACATTTCAAGTAATGTTAGGGGAAAAAATGGGTTTAGTGACTTTCCTCCGGTAATTTTTCGAAACTGAAGATCCAAAAAAGCACAATTTTAGACGACCTTCGATCAGGTCAGGGGAAGGGGATTTCGAAACATTTCCCCGGAAATACCACAAAAGTTAAGTTTTAAAACGCGATTTTAAAATAACTCTTTCAACGGTAAAGGAAAGGAATAGGTTTTGTGATCGCCTTGGATAAATCTCTATATTTTAGTTGTATCTGATAGATATGATGTGCCTCCCCCCCCCCCCACCCTGCCCCCAAGTATGTGAAAATTGAACACGTAGTAGTGGTAAGCTAAAAAGTCACTCCACCCCTCTTGAACAATTTCTGGATCCGCCCATGCCTAAGTTTCTCTGGCTTGAAACTAGGTGTCGCTACCGGTGCTTTTTTTTTTTTGGTTGCGGTCTATTCTTTGAACTGTTCCTTAAATTCATGAGTCTTTTCCGCCCCGTTGCAGTTTGAGAGCACTTCTTATGGTTACTGAAAACTTGCTTCAACGTAATGCTATTTGCAAATGCTCTTTCGGCTTTATTAAAAAGTTTGATTTTAGTTAGCTGCAGAGCCGAATTTAGGTCCACACCGCCTCTAGGCAGACCTGAAATCTGCCTCCCACCCCCCCCCCCTCAAAAAAAAAAGAACTCTAATTTGAATTCCGAAACTTTCAATTCAAATTATGTTTTTCGCAATCACGAGTTGCGACAAAATCCTACTGATTAGAAATATTGTTTCCCAGAAATGGGTCCCCCCCCCCAAGCATTCCTTCCTCCTGGGTGGTTACGTGTGTATAGTGTGTGTAGGCTTACGTGTGTGCACGTAAGCGTGTGTATGTGTGTAAAGGCGTGCACGCGTAGGGGAATGTGTATGACCATGCGTGTGTAGGACATGGACGCCACCGCCCAGTAAAAGTGGATTCCGGTGGACAGTGCTCAGGACCAGCCGTGCCGCCGCCGGTGGACGGTGGTGCTGCAGCCCTGGTCCAAGCTGAAAAAGGAACCGTAACGTCAAGGACTGTCAAATGAGAACAATAAACAATCGTGATTGCTCAAAAAAAAGAAAAAAAAAAACGCATGTGACCTCCCCAAAAATTACTTATTTGGAAAATTTAGAGACAAAATTGCAACATTGAGATTTTTTTAAATTGTTCTTTAATGATGCTTAACGTTCCATCCGATTAGGTGTTCTGAATGTATGATATTCGTAAATGGTCGTATTTTATCTTTCGGCAAATTGAGAATTGTTTTATCTGTAAATCAACGATTTAAATAATTTCCTCTGAGTTATTACGTTAAGCCATGTGCAGGCTTAGTTGGTGGTGTCATTTGAATATTTTTAAATTGTTTCATCATAACATATGCTAATCAGTGGCCACAAAGCTTGCTGGGGAGGAAATATGGCATCTGTACCATATAAAAAGATGTAATCACAGTAACGCTTTACTAAGCTTTTTATTTTGCTCGTTAAAATTTGTTATAACTTCAGAGTAACTTTTTTTTTCAATGATTATTTTCAGAACACTTGTATAGATATTGTACTTGTTATAATGTGAGATCGCATTCATGTTCCATATATATATACTTAACAACAACCAAATATGGAATATTTCTTCCAGCACTTGATTTTCAATCTTTTCTAGCGTAAGAGCAATGATTGAAGTCATCAAATCCCACTTCAGAGATCGAAAATCGTGACTTCTTTTTGTAATTTCGTCCGCATTTCTGTTTCATTTGAAAAAGATTCTGAGCTGTTGAATTCTTCTACAATATTCTTTTATTAAAAGTTTCCCTATTCCTCTAACTTACGTCGGTGCTTGATTTCACATCAAATAAAATCTAGCCAATAATACTGTGCTTGGATCAAGAAATTCTTTCGGAAATTGCGTTTTAAGATGTTTTCTGAATGTCTCCTTTTTTTACTTGATTTTTTTCTCAATCAGCCGAGCTTTTTAAGTGTTATCTTTTTTATACTTCAGTTTTAGGGTTTTTTCGTTCATTTATTTTCTGAATGAAATGGAAAAACTTAAAATTATTTACGTAAACTGATTTTTTAAATATTTTAATATAAATTTCAAAGATGACTATTTTTTTTAAATAAAGGACACAGTTACGTTGTCATAGTGAGCGATAGGGACCAGTTCTCAAAAATAATTTGCAAAATATTGTCTCTGACATCCTTGCTGTAAAAAGGAGTAGGAGCACGATTACTATTTTTATACCCATTTATACCAGGTACTTTATTTTTATTTTTTTCTCCAGTCTTTACAATCCGGTGGTAATATTTTTTCCATACTTTAACCTTAGAGAAGCAGAACAGGCTTTAAATTTTAACCATAAATAGTCATTTCTTTTTCAATTTTTGAAAAATGTTATTTTTCAAATTTGTCCCCCGTTAGAATTTTATTTACCAAATCGATTTTTTTTAATTTGTTTTTTGCAAGTACCCGCTCCTACCCTATTTAATGCATTTTTGAAGTGCTTACGCATCTTGAAAGCAGGAGCAAACTAGGACCCGCAAAAGAGCGCAACCTTAGCCTCAAAAAGAGCATTAAAAAAAGAGAAAAAAAAAGAAAAAGAAGGAAAGGAAAATAAAGAATAAAGAAGCTAAAAAAAGCGATGGTACACAGGTTTACGAGTTTAAAGAGAAAAAAAAAGCGAAGGTAAGTCGCATAGGTTTGTAAGCGCGGAAAAAAAGGAAATTAAACCAAAATATTTAAAAAATATATATTTTTTTTTAATTAAAAAAAAGTGTTTAGGCTCGCGGGCACATAGGTGGAAGGGCGACACACAGTGGTGCCACAGTGGAAAAAATTCGATTTTCGAAAGCGCTTGTTTCGATTATCTGGTATATGATTCTCACACTATATAAGATACAGAATATAGGAACGGCATGATTTTTTCCGCTGTATCGAGGGTATTCCCATTAATTTAGGCTCAAAGTCAGAATGATGTAAGTTTGACCAAATTCCACCCTACTCAAGATGGGTGATAAAAAAGTGTAAAAGAGTTAGAAAAAAATAATCAATTTTTTCCCCTGTTCTACGATGGTCAATTAAACCTCTCATCAGTCAAACAGTGCAAAAAAATATTACAGCGCTTTACAATGTTATAAGTTACGAATTTTAAATTAGCATTGAGAACAGCTAAGATAACAAAAAAAGCTCCGGCTTCCTCCGCGATGGGGAAGGTTATTTATCAAACTAGGGGTGCTTAAGTAAACATTAGAACACAAATCACCTGCCTTTATCTGCCTATCCGATCATAACACAGAAAAGAAAGGAAAGGGTTGGAGTACGTATGTGTTTGTTGCACTATTTTGTTAATAGAATTGGCTCAGACAAAACATTTCCCCACGTCAAAACCTTTTTTATTTGAGTTCAGTCTAGTTGCTAACGTTGTCTAGTCATGAGCTCTATCAAAATTAAATACCGTGATTTGTGTGAGTGCTTGTGGAGTGGTACAAATTTCGACGTATTCCTTCGACAAAATCACCCTGAACTTGACGAAGGAAACATTTCTTTAATGCTGACAGCTCTTAGCAAGAGTTTCTTTCCTAATTTTAATAAAAAAAAGATAAAGTAAATCGAGACCGGGAGAGGTTCAAAAAATTGTTCAGCGAGTGGATGGAAAATGAATACTTTTCAACATACCGGAGCAGGAATCTACAGGATGTGTTGGGAGACCAAGTAAAGACTTTGATGATTCTGGTGAACGAAGCAAAAAGAATAAAATACGTAAACATCAAGCATCGTACCAACAAAGCTTGATTAACGCAGCTGCGACACATGAAAAGCACGATAAACCCTAAGCTTTGTCAGCCGATCAAGCATTAGCAATATTTCTCCAGGCCAATCTGACAAAATATCAGTACGAGGTGATTCGACAAACACTAAAAGACCTTGGATGCCATGTTTTTACATGTTATAAAAAATTAATCATCTCAAAGAAGCAATGCTACCCTGATAATATGTTAATTAGTGAAACATCTGCAGCTGTCCCTTTGAAGAATTTGCTTGACCATACAGCTAAACGAATTCTGGAAACAAAACCCCTAGAAGAACTAGAAAAATTAAATGAACATGGATTGATATTGACAACGAAATGGGGATTCGACGGTGCCTCAGGTCAAAGTGAATTTGCCCAAAAATATTCGATCAGCAATAACGAAATAAGTGACTCGAATTTATTCATGACGTCCATAGTTCCTCTGAAGCTCACAATTCCAATTGATGTTGATCAAAATGGATCGATTTTGGAAAACGGCCGACCTTCTTCAACAAGACATTGCAGGCCCTTGAGATACAGCTCCCAGAAAGAGACACTTGATTTGGCACGAGATGAAAAAAAAAGGGTTGAAGAAGAAATAGAGAAGTTGGAAATTACCGAAGTTGTGATCGGCATTAATGTCATCCGTATTCGACACACGTTGGTGATGACAATGTTGGACGGCAAGGTAGCTCAAGCCATCACAAATACAAAGTCTGCAAGTGCCTGCTACATATGCAATGCTTTACCTTCGAAAATGAATGACTTAGCAAAAATCCAACAGAAACCTCTTAATGTGAATACTCTCGAATTCGGTATCTCTCCATTACACGCCAGAATCAAGTGTATGGAATACATCCTTCACATTGCATACAACAAAAAATTCGAAAAATGGAGGACTACAAAAGACACAAGAGACATGCACGAAAACGAAAAAAAACGTCAATAAGAGTTTCTTGAGAAAGTCGGCATCAAAGTGGACTTTGTTAAGCAGGGTTGCGGATCTTCAAATAATGGCAACACAGACAGACGTTTTTTCAGTGATTGCAAGGTCACAAGTGCAATAACGGGAGTCGACGAAATTCTAATCCACCGGATTGCTACCATTCTGGAAGTCATAAACAGCAATGCAATGATTGACCCAGAGAAATTCCGACTATTCTCAAAAGAAACAGCAGAGCTAGCCATTGAGAAGTATTCATGGTACTACATGCCATCCACAGTACATAAGATTTGTTGAAATAGTGCAGAAGTCAATTCTCCCAGTCAGAATATTGTCGGAAGAGGCACAAGAAAGTAGGAATAAAGATTACAAGGCATTCAGGATCACCAACTCGCGAAAAATGTCTCGTATATCCACCAACGAAGACGTGTTCCACAAACTACTGGAGACTTCGGATCCTTTTATTACGAACATGAGACCCGAACCAAAGAAAAAGCATCTGGAAATCAGTGAGGCAGCTAAGGAACTGTTAATCTAATTTCCTTGAATTTGAATTGGTATGTATTCTTTCAATTTAAACAACTATTGACTAAGAATCTCAAACTTCATTATTTTTAAAACTCTCCGGGTCTTTAAGCTTCCTTGAAAGAATCATTTTAAGCAATATTTAATTTAAATATATACTCAAAATACTTGTTGCAACTTGTTTTTATAAGTACAACCTGTTTCGGAAATTAAAAAAAAAAATTATATTTCCAATATTCTTTCATTTCCTAATTAGTTATTTAATTAACTTCAAAATGTCAATAAAAACAGTTGAATTTTATGTATTTTTTTTTTGTTCTTTTTTGAATGAGACCGGCCCCAGCTTTCTATGTTAACCCGTTCTCGAGATATTGAATTTTTTCCACTTTTTGGCCGTTCGGCCCCACTGTGCGACACAGCCTGCGGGTGGAAAGCCTGGCCGGTCTGTCCGCCCTTGCTTAAAAGGCAACATTTACTTATTACAGTCGAGTCCCGACTTACGGGAGGGATGCGTTCCAAGACACCTCGCGTAAGTCAGAATTTCGCGTTGTGAAACAATGTATGTTTAGTAATTTTTTATAAGCATACCCAATTGTTTCAGACGTTTGTAAACACCGCTCATATTGTTTTAAACCATTTATTAACTACATATTGCAGTATCTTTACAAAGAACGGAACATTCCTCTTTTTAGCCTCTTTAATCCACAATGCAAGAGCAGCTTTCATTTTTGTGATGTTAGTATTTTGCTTCGAAACTACTCTGCGAGTTTCAGTATTAAAACTTAATTTATAACTTTTACGGATTTCCTTTTCTTGATTTTTAATTATCTGAATTGATGATTAACTCATACCTAATTTTCGCGCTACTTTTGATGCACTTTTTATGTGTTCTAGCATGTCCAGAATTTTGACCTTTTCTTTAATCGTCAAAAACTTTCTCTTTCTCTTCCCATCTTTGGAAACTTTAGTTGAAAGAAAACGTTTGGGTGCCATTCAATTTTATAAACATTCATATGTAGAATGAAAAAAACTGAATGAAAAATACCGAGTGGATATTTGTATAATCGAAAGCAAAGCGATGTTTAGACTAGTATAGTGAGTGAACTTCCTGTTTCAGTGATTCCAAAGGGATGAAAGTCCATTCACGAAATCAATATTTAGTGTCAATGAAGCCCATATTAACACTCCGCGATTCTTTTCCAAAAATTTTCGCGCTGCAGTCGTGGAATTTGCGTCAGCAAAAAAAAAAAAAAAAAAAAAAAAAAATCATTACTCAGGCAAAACTTGCGTTGTAGCCATTTCGCGTAAGTCGGATCGCGTTGTAGCGGGATCCGACTGTAATCAGAATAAAATATTTTTCACAATAGTTTTGCTGCTCTCGACCACGAGGCATTCCATTCGTGTCATTAAATTGCGATGAAAAAAAAGTTTCGGTATTACATTGTAGAAATAATATTTTCGATTCAAAGCCCTATTTTTCCGACAAAGTTTTAACTTTTTTTTTTTAATCGCAGGTTCCTAAACATACTAAACTTTAGATTATTAAAATTATCCACATCATTTAAAACTAAATGCATTGCATCTTATGTAGCTTTTATTTCACAGAGTCAGAGTTCTACTACTCGAATACTTTCGTTCTTTTAGGGGAGTTATTTAATTTTTCTTTTCGAAGTAATTTTTCACTTTTAGTAATGAACAGTATGGTCTAATTAATATGTGTTGTGTGTCTACATATGACTCGTTTAGCCCCAAAACCCATTTTTTTTCCGTGTGTGCCTAGTAGTGTTTTTTGTATTTTTGTATCGCGTTTTGATTTTGTGTGTATTTTGAAGCTCTTTTAGCAACCATTGTCTGACATTTTGTCTCAAGAATACATATAAACTTCTTTAAATTCTCATGATAACTCTCAGTAAAACATTTAACAATTTTTTTTAAAAAATACTAATTTTAGTGGAACGATGCCCGCCAGAAAACTTAATTACAATATAACTGAGTGTATCCTTTCAAAAAGAAAAGATAATATTTTAAAAAATGCATTCCACATACTAAGTGTTATAAGAATTGTGTCTACCACGAACTGTGTGTATCAAATGAAATTGCAGACATTCTGTCGCTTTTATTCAAAAAACATGTTGATTATATTAAATATTCCTGTTTTTTTTCAGTTCCTGCCTAACTTTTATTACAGTAGACGAATAGTGTTAGAGCAATATTTGTTTTGTCTTTAAAAAAAAAAAATACCGGTCAAGCATTTACCAAAAGGGGTATACTCTTGAAACTATAATCTGTCGTACAAAAAGCATGTAGTGGAAACTATTTCTTACCTTTACAATGATTTTTAAAATTTCATTTTACAACATTAATGGGAGAAGTTACAATCATTTGTAAGAATTTCCTCATCATTTTTTTCACTCAATTTTCAGTTTTTTTAAAAGGCCCCAATTTTGAACAATTTTCAAAATAGAAATCTAAAAATTGGTTGGGTTACACATATTGCATATGGGTCCTTCATGCCAAGTTTCATTAAAATCGGAAGTGGTGAGGTCAAGAAGGTGATTTATCTAACATGGAATTGCTCAGAAAGGATTTTAAACTGCTGGGACTTGGTTCATAAAAAGTTGTTCCATGCTCAGTGTGTTTACTTCCATCTATACGTCATTTTTTCCGCACCGGACGTGTTCCTGCATCAGAACATCGCGTTTGCGAAGCAATACTCCAAAAGCAAACCGTGAGATTACTACGAACGCACCAGAATTCCCGTTAGGTTTAGATGGGTGAGACAGGGAGGAATGGCTTCCTCTGGTTGTCCTGAGACCCCCCCTCCCCTAATGTAACCAGTGTCGGTCGCTGGTAAGTGGACTGTATCAATTAAAATGAAAACTAGGTGAGGCTGACACGATCTTAATTTATTTTTTTGGTGTAGTATTACTTGGTTATATATCATGCTGCCACAGTCTTACAACTTCTCCTCGCACGTGTCAGAGACCTCAGTATAAAACAGCAATCCCAGAGGCGTTGCCACATCAAAAGTATAAATATACAAATTTGTCTACGCACAGTAAGATAAATACTCCCGTCGTTGAAATTGATAGATTTCAAAAACATTTACCGATAAATAAATTAGTAAAATACCATAAAATTTACACAATAAAACTGAACACATATGAAACTCAATTATAGTTAAAACATTAAAGCATTAAAATATGTATACGTAATGAAAATGTACGTTTTACACTGGACTCCTTCTCGATTTGATTTATAATTGTTAAACAGCCTTCTTAAGTAAGAGTCACGTTACCCATTGCACATTTTAAATGAGATTTAATTGATTTGACACCAGTATGAGATTTAGGTTGAATAAAATTCCATTTGATTCCTTCAGAGCTGAGAAACTTTGATGAAATCTCATCTGGTTGACTCACTAATGGGTACAAGCAAACAAGTTCTATGTGAGCACCGATATAGGTTTCAGCGTTGTCGCTAAATAATCCAGCACATTTTCCAAGACAAGGCATACATTTTTTTAGTAATGCTAAAAATAAATATGACGCCAAATCCTTCACAGTTTTAAAATTAACAGCATGGGATGATAAACATACAAATATTTCAATAATTTTTTTTTTAATTCTTCTTTAAATTGATATTTAATATAAATATAGAATAGACCTGCCAAGTCAGAGCCAGTATTCAAAAAAGGAAAGGTTTGTTTGCAGCGTTCGGGTGGGAGGTCTCGCATTTTATGTTCTTAAGTTCGTGGTTTGTATTTTGAACCAATCACACATTCATGTATTATTTCCCTAGATGCATGCAATAGTGCTTGCGCACCAAGATGGCAAATTATTATGCGTCAATCTATTAAAAAAAGTCTTGATAACTTGATAAGCGACCTCCAACTCTTATGACATTTGAAATGGTATCAAGAAAAGGTAACAAATTTTTTAATTTACTTGAGATTTTAACCTGTTTTCCCGAACTTAGCTGCAGAAAGTCATCACTTAGACCTTCCTGTTGAACAAACGATGACAGTTTCAGTTCACTGGCAGTCACCTCATCTGCAGTAAAAGGTCCAAAACTAAAGGTCTAGAGTATTTTCAATTCACTGAAATATAAAGATTGATTAAAATAGTTTAGTTCAAAAGAATATTCAGCTGCTTGCGGATTTAAATCCTCCGGTCCTTCCCACTACTGCTGATTTGTCAAGAGAACACTTGCATATTGTCCACGGGAAATAATATATTCTACACTATCTTTGGAAGAGATATGTCGCCAATGGTAATTTCAATCCATAGATTGAATTACATTCACTCTATTGGAAACGAAAGGATTCAAGTTCTCTGGTGGGGTTTTAATCCAGGCGAGAACAATGGTCGAGTCACTGTACAAGTAAATATGATCTATTGGCAACTGCAATACAGGCACAATCTGGAATATAAGTCGCGCTAATAGAACAGTGGCTGACAACTCCAAACGAGAAATCGCTGAGTTCTTTAAAGGAGCTAGCGTTGATTTACTGCACAAGACACTCGTTTTTACGCATCCAAACGCATCTATCGAATTCAAGTAAACGACTGCTCCAAAGGCTTGTTTTGAAGCAGCAGCGAATCCGTGAAACTGAATTGTAATGGTGTTAGGAAAGTCACAGTATCTTGGAATTTTCGTACCTGATTTACGATTGGAAGCTATTTTTAAAAAAAAGCTTAACCACTCTTTAGAGAGATAAAAATCCAACCAGTTGAGTGACAACACCCAAAGTCTCAGAAGGAACATTTTTACCTTCAAAATGATTGGTTGTATTGGAACCAGGGGGTCGAAAATCCTTGCAATATTAAAAATAACTTCATATTGCGTGTAATTTTCCTTGAGATTCACAGTCACTTTAAATGTAAAATAATCTGAACTTGAACACAACATTTCCAACGTCTTGCCAGTTATTGCTTGAGATGTAAACGAGTATTCAGTTAGTATATAGTTAGTCGGGATGGTTAGACACCAATTTATGTAGATCCATTCCTTCTCTCCGCAAACCTTGAATAAGATCAGACTGTAGGAACTTAGCTTGATCGAAATTTTCTGAACCTGACAGAACGTCATCGACATAAAAGTCCCCGTGAGCTAGTTCATATGCATCTTGAATTTTTTTTATGTTCCTCATCTGTCTAAGCCTTTAGTGTGCGAGTGGCAAGAAATGGCGAACGATTTTCTGCAACATCTCTAGAGCTTCCTAAATTGTCTAATGATCTCCTGTTTTTCTCCATCGGAAGTTTAACTTTATCTTTACTAGTATCATCTCGTTTAGCCGTTTTACTGAAATATTCCTCACGATACAACTCTTCAACAGAAACATTCTGTTTAACCCATTATTTCTAGGAAAGGGCTCAATCTCAAAAAAAAAAAATAATAATAATAATAATAATAATAATAATAATTTGAATTTTTGGCACCTTGAATTCAAACTATGTTTTTCGCAATCACGAGCGTGTGTGTGTGTATGAATGCGCGTGTGTGTTTGTGTAGGCGCATGTGTGTGGGCGCGTGTGTGCGTGTGTATGTATGCATGTGTGTGCGTGTTGTGTATGCAGTGATAGTTGTGTAGGAGTGTGTGTGTGTGTAGGAGTGTGTGTGTGTGTAGGAGTATGTGTGTGTGTAGGAGTGTGTGTGTGTAGGAGTATGTGTGTGTAGGAGTGTGTGTTTGTGTCTGTGTACAGGCATGAATGTGTGAGTATTTGTGTGTAGGTGTCTGTATTTATGCGTGTGTGTATGTGTTTGTGCATGTGTGTGTAGATATATGTGTGTGTATGTGTTTGTGTGTATATGTGTGTGTACGTGTGTAGTTGTGTATGTATGCGTACGTGTGTAGGATATTGACGCAACCTGGAGACGGTTTTCGCTATAGGAGCAGCATCGTGAGGAGCCGGTCGACAGTGATGCTGCAGAGGGTGCTGGCGAGAAAATAAAATGATAGCATATCAAAACAGTCAAATGAAAGCAATAAGCAATCGTGATTGCTCAAAAAACCCCTGAGTTGCACGATTTAAATTTTCCTGTTCGGAAGTTAAACCCGCCAAGAAGTTTCCTTTTACGTTATGCATCATTCCAGATACTACAAATCCGAACACAGTATTTCGCAGAAACAACGAATTGTCATTTTATTTAAACCTCCCCGGCTTAAATAATTCGAAAAAGAATTCGCGACCAATCAATATATGAATTTTACAAGGAATAAAAAATTCAGAATCTGCTAATTCTATTTCGCTGGGAAAATCTAATTGCGATATATATAGACGAATCATCGGCGTTAGTCCCATAATTTTTGTCGAGATGGAAAAAGTAGTAGTTTTTGAATAATATCCTTTCTTGTTCAAAATTGTAACTATTACTGACTTTTTTGTAAAACTTTCATTACCATTGATACCAGAAATATAAAGATTCGATATTTCCTTTTTCAGCCCAAGTAATTTCGCAGCTTCATACGAAATGCAGTTTACAGAGCTACCCCTTTTCTAAAATTCCTCCCATTTTAACTTTCATTAAACGCGAATTAGTAACATATATTAAAACTGCTTAAAATTTCAGATTTCTGATTCTGAAGCACACTGACGAGTGACGCTTTTTGTTTCTATGAAGATTTTTATAACGTGGAAAATGAGTTGTTAGCATTTTCATTTAAAGGTGACAATTTACCGCAATTTTTGTCTTTTTCATAATGTAGCAATGTATTATGCCTTTCTAAGCATATAGGGCATTTAAATGTGGTTCGACAATAAAATTTGTGTAGCTTCAAACAATTTCTACACAATTTATGATTCTTTACAAATTCTACGCGCTGAGAAATATCTAAAATGTTAAACTTGTTACATTTAAATAAAGAATGCTATCCATAACACGGCATGCAAATTTTAATGATTTTATTGGAACTAAAAAAATAAATTCCCTGGTTTCAAAGCAGGATTTTAAATCCCTTTTACATTTTTGTTAGAAATATTCGTATTTAATTGATTAAGTACATTAGATCTATTATCTATGAATTGTAATAATTCATCTAATGACGGAATTTATTTAGTAGCTACAGATAATTTGTATGCCTTTCTAGTATCTTTGTCTAGCTTTTGAAGGACGATGTTTGTTATTATCGCATTTGAAAGATAATTAGATTCTAAATTAAGCTCTTTTAAGCCTCTTAAATTCTTTTTATCAGTTAAATTTCTCAATAATTTGGAGTTTTCGAAATTTAATTTTTTTTAATCCCAATATCTCCTGAATGTGAAGATCTAGAATTGCGTCTTTATTTTCATACCTAACCTCCAATGCGCTAAACAAGGATTTAAACGTGTCCTCACTAGTTTCTGACATTTTAGCTTCACCTTGTAAGGCAGCTTTTAAATAGAACAATTTTTGAGTTTCTGAAATGTGTTTTCATTAGCAGATATCATGGATTGAATTTGACCATTAAAGATAGCAAATTCTTCTATTTTACCGTTAAATTCAGGTAACGGGATAGTAGGCAATTTAGGAGCCAAATCAAACTTTAATGATTTGATATCGCTAAAGTTTTCAATTTCACACATACAGTGGCTCCCAAAAGTGTTCGTACACCTACGACTTTCACTGAAATAGGAACCTCTCCATTGGTTGGAATTAATATTTCGGATTGGTATTTAATTATAAGATCTATGATAAATTTTCAACAAAACTGCATGACATTTTTTAAAAAATATTAGAACTTAATTTTTTAAAAATAAAAAACCAAAAACTGTCGGAAATTTTATGTCACAAAAGTCTTCGTACACTTTAAAAAATGTCTATATATTATTGAATAATCTAACTTTTTATTAAATTATCATTTAGTAGAATATCATGCAATGTCAACACACCTTTTAAACGTCTTGGAATATATTTTATTCTTTTTTATTTATTTATTTATTTTTTTTTTTTTTTGCATAATTTCCGAATAAGTGTTCAACCACACTTCGAGTTTTACTGTTTCTAGCTCTATTTTCGTTTCAAAGCCATATTTTCGTAATCTAGCCTTCAGATATCTCTAAATATGTTACATTAAGTTCAAATCTGGAGATTGAGGGGGTATTTTCTAAACTTTAGGACAATTTTTGAGGCACTAGACGCAAACGTTGAAAACCTTGTGCTTATTATCGTTATCTTGATAAAAAAACAAAGTTGTTTCCGATAACCAAATTTTTGGCTAAGAGTTTAAAATTGGTTTTTAAAACATTTAAACGAATAGCATTAATCATTTTTTCATCAAAAAATTCCGAACTACCAAGTCCTAATGCTGATATGCACCCTCGCACAAGAACACCATCACCGTCCTGATTAACTGGTCCAACTAAATTCTTAAGATTAAGTGCCTAATTTTTTCTTCTACTTACAATTATACAATAATTTAACCAAAAATTTTGAATTTATTTTTATGTGAAAGTAAGACGTAATTCCCAAACATTTTGAGCTTATTTATCATTGATTTTGTGACGAAAAACGTAAGCTTTCTGTTTTTCTCACGGCCAAGAAAATTTCTGCGGGAAGTGGTCCCATTTAATCCAGCTAATCAGAGATCTTGGCTGACAATTTTAGGAGAAAATTAAATGTAAAAATTTTCATTCAACTGTGCAGAAACTTTTACAGCACTCAAATGTGTATTTTTCATAAAGAATTAACTTAAAATTTTTAACTGTAAATCTCCTATCACGCTTTGTCAACTTTGCCGGTTGACCTTTTCTTACCTTATTTTCGGTCCGATTATTTTCTTTAAAGCATTTTATCAAGCACTTTACTATAGAATGGAATAAAATAACTAATTTAGAGACATTTCAAACCAGTTTAGAGCTACTGTGAGGAAAAAATTCAAATTTCGAATGATGTTTGTGGTTGTTTACGGATACCAGCCATTTTAAAGTAACAAGCACAATATTAAGGAATAAATTAACAAAAAATTCAAGCCAAATGATTTTTAAGGGTCAACACAATGCAAAAATAATAAAAAAATGACATATGATAGTTTTAATCACGAATTCATTCGAAATTTTTCGAGTGTACCATGACTTTTGTGGCATATTATTTCTCTGTCTTTTCGTTTTTTGACTCATTTCAAAAAGAAGATCCGTCAATATTTTTAAAAAACTACAGTGTTTTATTGAGAATGACATAGGAATGATGTAAAAAAATATTGGATTTCATATTCGAATTCAGTTTCGCGTTATTTTGGTTTTACTAAAAAATTTCAAAGTGTACGAACACTTTTGGGAGCCACTGTATTCGTCGTATCAGCAAACCTTGTATGGAAATATTTAATGTTTACCTTCAGAGTTTCGCAGATAGAATCCAACTCCGCGAAAATTTCATCACACTCTATTTTTTCTTTTTCATCCAAATTTAATTCGCCATATAATTTGAAGAGCCTATTCAATTCTTGTTTTATTTCCGAGATATCACTTAATTTGCTTTCGCATTCAACTTTAGTTTTCTCACACAATTCTTTATCTTTTTCGTCGAATCTAGTTATAACCGTGAGCTTTGCTTTTACGCGTCCACGTAATCGGTTCAACTCCGCTTTATTACATGTTTTTGCCATTCTATCATCCGGATGCTGGGCCAATATAATGGTCGGTGGTAAGTGAACTGTGTTAATCAATATGAAAAATAGCCGATGCTAACACGATCTTAATTTTACTTATTGTTTGGTGTAGTATTACTTGGTTATACATCATGCCGCCACAGTCTTACAATTTCCCCTCGCACGTCTCAGAGACCTCAGAATAAAACTGCAATCCCAGAGGTGTTGCCACATGAAAATTATAAATATAGAAATTTGTCTATGCACAGTAAAATAAATACTCCCGTCGTTGAAAATGATAGATTTCTCAAAATATTTACCAATTAAAATATCAGTAAAATACCATAAAATTTACACAATAAAAATGAACACATATGAATTTATGTATACGTAATGAAAATGTACGTTTTACACTGGATTCCTTCGATTTGATTTATAATTGTTAAACAGCCTTCGTAAGTAAGAGTCACGTTGCCCATTGCACATTTTAAATGAGATTTAATTACATATAGAAATTTGCATATGCACAGTAAAATACAACCAGTATTGTCCAGGTAGACATTAATTGTCCGGTGGAGTTACAGGCACACGCACAAATTGGTGCGCAAGAGTGATTTATTTCTTTTTTTCAAAATTTCAGACTTAATGAAGATCTGTTCATGAGATAATGTGAATTAGTTTTCAGTTTTCAGATTTTACAAAATCTAAAACGCAGAATAAGGAAATAATAGACAAGCAAAATTTTCACTTTTGCACATTAAGTTACAACATATAATAACAACGTTAAAATTGTGCAACTAACAATTAGTCTTTTCATTAAAATGTAATATCTTTGCTAGAAAAAAAGTAGTTCCTCGTAATATTGAAACACATGCCTGCAATTCTTGTTATGTCCCTGTCTAATATGAACGGAAAAGTGGCCAAGTTTAGGAAAACGCCGGGTTATCGAGAATGCACAAGCAACAGGTTTTTTGGTGGATAATTGTACGCCCTATGGTGACTAAGTGTTCTGGATTCGGCCTGGTTATCGAGTGCCGAGTTTTTGCAGCTTTCCTTTATTACCAATATTGTTAGTAAGTAATATGTTCGCATTGTTCTTGATTTCGCACCGATAAAAATTCGTTAACGCTTTACAAAAGTCAAAATACTTTTCAAGATTAAAAAAAAAGGTCTCCCGCCGTTAAACTATTTACCTTAACTAATTCTTTCTTTTTCTTTTTTTTTTTTTTTGACTGAATTATCGTGGAGATGAGTCTGTAACATGCACTGATACAACTAAAAAGAGGTTGAAACCTCGATTGGGGGTTGGTCATGTAGAGTACAACACTGTAAAACTAATAGTTCGTCTCTTTTTTTTTTTTTTTTTTTGGAAAATTGTATCAACAAGTTTTTCACCAAAACCTTTTCGGTTGGAAACTTTTCAAGAATTTCTAAATTTATTATGTGATCAACTTTGCAAAATCAACTCTCCAAATGTACAATCTTAATAAATTTATGCACAAAACTGAATTGATTACTTTATAATGTATTTAAATCAAAAATGTGACTCTCGTCGCAATAGCAGATGTATAAAACTAATCTTTTCGGCATCGGAACTGAAATACAGAGACGTATTTCACTGCCGGTAATTTTTAACCCTTTTCCGAGGCTACTTTCCAAACTTGCAAGATTACGGACACATCAAACTAACAAAATTCGGAAAGATGACGTCATACGTCACGTCACAGCTTCAATTCCGACAGTGGAAGACTTTCCGTATAGATGAAAGTAAAGCCCTTAGTGACAATTCAATTGATGCATTGTGCTTTAAACGATTTTTTAGGTTTTATTATAACTGTCATTTTATATTTGTTTGCAATAAATTTTCGTTATTAATGCACTTCTTTTACAACAATATGAAATATGACAACAAAACAATGCGTATTTGATCCTTTTTTGAGACATTTCTTTTGTCGGTATAAATAACGGTATTTCGGTGTAACGTTTTAATTAATACCGAATAGTGGTTTTATAATTTTGGTCCAGTGTTGAAATCCCTATTGCCGAAGCTCAAACCCCTAAATTATGTTGGGAATGCATTATAAACATTTGTACGTGGCGGAATTCGTGTTTTAAATTGCCTTAACTCCTTCTTTTATCGTCTGGGCGAGTTATAATAAACTTAGAAAGAAGAAAAAGAATACTTCATGAAAAGTGATTCAAATGGAAATATTTTATCGGTTAACTATTTTTTTTAAATATATTTTGTCTTTTTCCTTTTTACTTCTTAATGTTGAACTTAAAATCATGCAGGTTTATTAAAAGCCCCGTTTTCTCTAACGATTTACACTTTTACAGCAGGCATATTGTTTTAAGAATACTATTATATATAAAAGCACTTCATAAGTTTTCATGGCATATTATTTTCTTTTGTGTCAAATTTTGCTAAAATCCGTGAATATTTATACAATCTAAGCGAACACGTGAGCAAATAATAAGTCATTAGGCTATTTAGATACAATGATTTCTATTACTAGGTGAAGAAAGCGGGAAACGGTTTTTCATTACCTAAACTAATTCTATCGCCAAAACCCCGATACAAGACAAACTGTTGTTTAATATATATTTTTAAGATAATGATGATATATTTTTCCAAGTAAAAATTCATAAATATCTAAAAGTATTATTTTCAATAATCAGTTTATAGTGTATTTTTAATCAGTAAATACTTATTCAACCACTCAACGTATTGTCAGTAAATTAATTAAACCTAAAATATATTTTTATTATAGCGTGAACAAAAGCTAAGACTGAAACGATAATTTCACATACCTATGAACAGATAACCGAAAAACAATAACTCCTTCAATTACCTTTGTTCTAGAATTCAAAAAGGTTTAACGGCACGTTACAAGATACCAGAATTTTGAGTATGCTTTGGAATAATCCTGCTATTTGAACTCATGAGACTCTCTATCGATTTCAGACTCTGGTGTGCACGCACTTGCAGTTCATAAACGGATTACGTCTTGAATTTTGCGAGGGTATTCGTAATTAATTTTTGTCCATTCAAAAGGGAGGCATTTTTGCATGAGCATGAAAGAGGATTACGGCAGATGTGGAATTACATTTCATATCTTCGTTGTTTCGGAAAAGTGGATTACGTGATAAAATAGTTCATGCATTAAATGAATGTATCAAAAATAAGTTTGGAGTGTAGGTTTATGCTATCAAAACGCGATTACTTACTCCAACAGTTAAACGTATACATATAACACGTTTTAAAGAAACTATGATGGGTATAATTTCTTTTAGAAAAATACGGGATTAATTACAATGGGGCTGTTTCCTTCAGCAAAAAGAACTGTTTTTAGTCACTGAAGTAAATAAATTTAAAAAAATAACATGCACCCAGGAAATACTTTCATTTTCCCAACATTCAATTACTTATTATTATTATTTTTTAAATATCCGATTTTTCAAACGAGGCGTTTTCTTTATGACGTCACAAGTGATGTACTTGGGCCCGTACTCCACTGGCGCCCTGAACGCTGACGCTTGATGTCTACCGCGTTTCCAGCTTACGATGATTCAAAAGAGAATCAAATATTGCATTCTACGCTTGCTATTAACCATATCGTTAACACTACACATAAGTAAAGAAGCGAATTAAATATTGCGCTCTGCGCTAATGCCCTTAGTGAATGGCATTTCATCCCTTGTAATGTCATGCGCAGGAGCGTAAAAATTGAAATTGAAAAGGCGCACCAATTAAAATAATTGCCAAAATATTCAAAACTTTGTCAAATTATTTAAAAAGAGTTTAAATCCTGTATTTTAGGCTTGCTCTTTCAGAAAAAATCACTTTTAAAATTTCAGAAGCAATCCCATTCTATACATTGCGTGGATAATTTATTGATGAGTGATTCAAGTGGAAAAGCATAAAACACATTTTTTTCTTTTTTTATGGCCACGTATTAGCTACATATCATATGCAAACCTAAAATATTCCTCAGAATCGCCAGGCATTTTTTTTCTTTTGGCATCAGTACCAGCAGATCGCCATTTGATTTTCGAGAATTTTAACACGCAGTTCCTACCAGATAAATAACACTAAAATTTCACGATGCAGATCGGCGGTAGTAATTTAATCTTCCCAAGAGTATCCAAGCCAAATGAATGCTCAATGGTATTTTACACACGCATAATGATACAGCTCAAACGCTGAAGATATTTTGTATTTGAAAAAACTACCGACTAAAGCGAGAATTGAAACAGAAAAAGTCAAAAAGCTTAAGATGTCAACACACGTACTACTCCATACGATCAACCACTGTCGACAATAATATAATAATACTAATAATACGTATGATAATTACTATTTTGGGCCGTGGTAGCCCGATCGGTAGAGTGTCGGATTCGGGGTCGGAGGGTCCTGAGTTCGAACCTCGATGGTCGAAGATCCACCGTCGTCATTAGAGGAGACTGGGCGACGTTAAATATGCTCGTGGTCACAATGTCCTTCAAGTGAAACGATACCTCTGGGGGTGCTAGCACCAGGTAGCTATTAGCTCCTGGTCTAGTTCTAAATTCTCATTAACTGTTCGATCCGGTGATGGTGCTGCCATCTATCGGTATAAAAAATAATGGAGGCAAGGCACTTAGTTTGCAGTCCTCGACATAAATACAGTTGTAGTCAGTTGTGACTCGGAATCGAAATCGATAATTACTATTTATGTACAATAGCAATAGCATTTAAACATATGAAAAAGGATGCTCTTTACATTGGAAATTGTTTGGACTGAATTTTATTGAAAGTGGTAGGATTAATTAGAATTTTCAAGAATGTATATTACTTGCTCAAATTGAAATAATGAATTTGTAAAAAAAAATCCTGTTAGTGTTATTGGGGTAGATAGAAACAGATTTTAACTTTAGATCCGCTCTTTTCTACAGACAAAACCGTGCATTTCACCAAAAACTAATCAAGTAAAAGTAAATGTGTCCAAAAACATCATCCCACTGTATTTTGTTTTGAATTTTTTTCACATTAAATATAACCGTCTCCTTCTCCTTCCATTCTCATGTGAATAAATCATTGCTGCACACCCTCTTTGTATTATTATCCAAAGAGAGTTATATTGTTCAGGGCTTTTGAATTTTAATTATCAACTCATTAAAAGATACTGGTGTTTCTGAAGTTGAATAAACTGTTTTCTCTCTCATCAGCCCATAATAGTTTACATTGTATATATGCTTGTATAGATCACTTATTTTCATTTAGTGCTTTTTTATACTACTTATTAGATAGCTTTTCACAAAAATGTATTGTAATGTACTTCGTTTTTTATCTTGCGAAATTCGAAATTTTAACTAAATCTCTCCCGTAAGACTCATCAAATTGTTTAAGTCTAAACCGTAACAGGTAACGGGAGTCTCTGGGATGTATGTCTGAATGTACGTTTTTCGCTTTACCACATAACCTAGGGGGTATTCAGAAACAATATTATCTCTCTGCATTTTGCTAATGTAGATAAAATATGTGACATGCATAATGAACTTAGAGAGGTTAAGTGTTATTTTTAAAAATATCTGATGAAAAATATTCTACAAAAGACCAAATCACAAGTTATTTTTTTTAAATACTACGCTTAAGTAACTTGTATCAAATTATACATTGCCTTCGAAAAAGATTGGAACCATAACTTGCTTAGCGGTCTCCAGTTACACAAGGATGCAATATGTATGCAGTAAATAGAAGAATTAAAAGTAAGAAGGGAAAATTCATAAACCTATGTTTGTCTTTAGTAATATTCTACATGAAAACTAAAGTAAAAGAAGTTTCGTAATTATCTTATGGATTGTTCATCAAAGAGGTGTAAGATCACTAAACTTTGCCTTTTCTCCACAGCGCCATTTAAAATCGGGACATCTACGCAGCTGTTCGGAAACTCCTGGAACTCCCAGAACGTCTTCTCTCAACCATTAAACAACATTTTAGTCTCAAATATTGCCACAGGTGTTTTATACGATTTGTAGACATTCGACAAACTTCATTTTCATATCAAATAATTCAAATTCACACGATCATTAACGTAAAGATTTGCATGACTTTAGCATACTTATTTACGATACTGATATTTTAAATTATACTTATGCTAAAATTGTTGTCTACTTCAAAATGTATACATATGGGAAAAAAAGATTTGTGATGCTAGCTGTATACGTTTTCAATATATGTATACATTTTTACATTATATGTGTATGCATTTTGTAAAAATCCATAATATTTTAATTAATTATTTTACAAACTAAAAATAAAAATATCTTTCAGCCAATATAAACATTATTATCTTACTATAGGAAATATGAAGGCTTTTATTTATTTATTTATTTATTGATAAGAAATTTATATCAGTTCTTTTAATTGTGAAACCGTCTTTGGAGAAAATGTCAATGAGCCTTCTGAGATGTATAGATAAATATAAGCGAAAATGAATACGATCGGAAAACATCCTTTGCGACTGGATTTCACTCGTTTCCGTTTTGTGGCCATTAGGAAGAAAGAATATGGTCGTAAACATTGTTTATGATTATAAGTTTAAAGAAACATAAAAAGAAATTTGGATTCAGCTGTGAATGCGCATTTTGCACAATAGGCTAACCAGAAAAAAAAAATTTTTTTGAACTTTATTTATTTTTTTAAATCAATAAATATAATAATTTTTATTTTGTACTGTAGTCCGAATACTATTTCACAGATAATTGACTTATTGTAAGTTCATTGGTGCTGATAACTTGTTCTATTAACGTCTTTAAGCGTATGTTTATATGTGTGTGCATGTTTATCTGTCTGCATGTCTGTTTTTTACAAGGTACCAAAAAGTTTGAAAATTTCTGAAGAAGCTTTTTGCCTGAATCTCGATTTTACTAGATTTTATGAGCAAATGTATTAATTACATAGGCAATGTTATGGCGATAGTAAAGATGCAAAATTTTACTCGCACATTTTGTTATAATATGTACTAAAGTTTGTAACATGTATGAAAACTTCAAAGATATTTCTACATAATATACAATTTGTTAAACGTTTCAATTTAAAACTACAATTATAACTGCTTAGATGAATAAATATTAACGATAATAATTTTTCCCACCTGTATTCATGCGTTGATAAACTGCGATGTTTTCGCAGACGACCAGAAGAAACAATCCTAATGTTTTGCTTACTAAGCTTAGTTACATGTGATGCTATTTTTCCTATACCTTAAATTAAATTGAAATTATTAGTTTTAGTTTACATTCAGAGTCTATGAGAACTTAAAATGTGTTTTCTTTCTTTTTTTCCGACTTAATTATTAACCATAGAACGGATAACCGAATGGCACAACTAATTTTCGAATTCTAATAGAGACGCATACTTGTATTTTCAATTAAATTAAGATTTTTAGAGATGCTAACTTTTTTTTAAAATTTTGTTCTGGCATTGATGATGATTTTAAAAGACTAATGTCCTTACATGAAATACACCGCCATTTCAGTCATTCCAGCCGAAGACTGCAGTCCTCGGCTGGAATGACTGAGCTATCGATGTATTTCATGTATTTCAGCCTTAGCCCTGGCTATAGGGCGGTAACTTACTGAAAATACATGTCCTTACTATTACAAGAATTTTTGTAACCTTATCCTGATTCAAAAGGAATATTTCGAGTCGTTGTCTTTCTAATGAGGGATTTAGAGAGACTGTTGATGTTGCTTATACAAATGACGATTTTAGAAGAGCTGTCTAAAAGATTTGAAGACCATCAGCTAGTGTTTTTGGGGATAATTATCTTCACTCGAACATGATTTTTTTTTCTTGTCTTCATTATTATTAAGGCATTTAGAAACTGCTGTACTTATTCTGATGAAGATAATGTAAATGGACTTTCTCATTTAGACTATGATTCCAGGCTTAGAAGGCCAAAAATGTACAGTCTTGAGCAAAGAAGAGACCGAGGGGACATGATTCAGTTGTTTAAATTTATTAAAATGAAAGATGTTACGGGGCTGAAGCTTAGCACTATAAACAGGACAAGGGGTCATTGTTTTAAGCTATTCAAATCTCAGGCTAACATGGATATTAGGAAAAATTATTATTATAGCAGGGTAGTGGAACCTTGGAACAGTTTACCGGAAGAGGTGGTAATGAGCACGGGAGTAGATAGTTTTAAGAGGGCTATTGATTTTCAATGGGGATAGTAAATTGACTAGGACCAGTCTAGTTGGTCCCAGAGCCTGTTGCTGGTCGCTACTTTTGTATTTGTATTGTATTTGTATTTGTATTTCGGAACTTCGGTCTTTCCTCCGATTGGATTTTTTTTAAATTCTTCATCTAAATTTATTGGCTGTTGTTGATCCTCTAATGGGGTATCTTTCAAGCTGTGAGGACTAGACTCCCATATCTATTACTTGACATGTGTCATGTGAATACAGTTCATTTTTCCACCACGGAAAGACGGCAATAATATGGATTGTTTACGCAATGTCGGCTGCAGTATAAAAATAATGGGGAAGGGGGGGGGGGGTAATTGAATGTTGACTTTATTAAGTAACTGTGATTTAATTTGACAACACCTATTGAGGTCTTTAGCTATTCTCAGCGGAGAAGCTTTATACTTCCAATAATCCGCAACGTTTTACCAAATTTTATTCTCAGGACAATACAAATGAAAGATTTACAATAAATGAGAATGGAAGAGCACTCAGGGCGATGTGGGAATCGAACCCACACCTCTGACACAGCTTATATCACAGCGCCACCGATGCCCCAATAGTGAAACTGTTGTTTATAATCGATTGGGGATTTTCGAGAGCTGTTGTCATTATTCAGATTCAAATTGTCTACTAAATATGTCCCACATGTTATATGCTTAGCAGCTGCGTTGAACACGGATTTTTGACATCAATGTTTTTATCAAACTGGCCCGTTGAACGTCGTGCAATGTAACTAATATCTGAACAAAGCAGTGATGCAAGCTGCAATTATTTTAAAGTTAGTAAAAAAGTATTTAATTAGAAACAAAAGTACAACCGACTCATTGTTTCTTAACACTTTTATTGCAGAGCAAGAAATGCGCTCGTACACAAGTATAATTAATTTGTCGTGTACTGCTGTGAGCAGTTAAAAGGCAGTAACTGCAAATTTTTCATGTTCCTTTGTTTGTTTTTTTCTTTTTTTTACAAATTTGTCCTTACGTTCGTTTTTACGTTAACTTCATTGTTCCATCTTGCTTGTTTGGTTTCGGCTGTAAAAAAAAGCGAAAAAAGTCTAATTTTTACTGTTTCTTTTTTTTTTTTTTTTTTTTTTTGCGTTTCTTCTAACATTTCGAAAATGCATTACTGAAGATACTGCTCTTTGCCTGCCTTCGACAGTATACTGCATGGGAAGGTAAAGCTCAGTATCTGCAGAAAGGAGTTTTTGAGATATTTGAAGGAACGTCTTTTTGATTCTATTCTAACCAAAGAAAAATAATGAAACGTTTCGATACTGCTTTATTTTCAGCGGAAACCAAAAAAAAGCAAGACCTTGCAACAAAGCAAAAGTACAACAGATGACAAAAAAAAAGCAATTAAAAAAGAAGACGAAGAAAGAAAAAATTTGCAGATTTTACCTTCCCACGGCAATACATCAAAATCTTTTTTTTTTTTTTTTTGACATATTTTGGTCCAAATAATTTAATAATTCCGGTCTGTGTTATACAAAAAAAAAGTTTAATAAATAAATAAATAAATAAAAATAAGAAAAAAAAATCTGAGCTGTATTCTGTTTTTCCTCTTTCTAAATCGAGATATGAGGTTGTTTTAACTTAAAACAAAATATCCCTATAAAAGGCTTTAAAAATATACCTTATTGCTTTCGTAGATCAGAAATTAGCTAGAACGTTAGATCAATCCGATATTTAAATTAATCCTTCAATATTTATTCTCTCGATGCTGTTTTGACATCACCAGTAAATATTAATTTCCCGGACTTCTAATTAGATAAAACTAATCAAAAGCCGAGCTTTTCCAAGCCTTGTCTGTTATCAGGGACGTTACAATTCGTTTCAAGTTTTGATTATAGCAAATATTAAGCAGTCAAAGGAAATTCTAATTTATGAGTTTTCATCAAGGATGATTTATGATTTCTGGCCAACATAATTCATCTGCTGTTGAATTCATAAATTAGAGATACTCTAATGTTCAAAATCTCAAATAGTGTGAGGTTTTGATGATAACCCTAATAAAATAATTTCGAAATATTGAAAATATATACTTTTGACTTTTCATTGAATCGTTTTACAAGTGATACCTCAAGCAAAACTGTGAAATGTTATTTGAATGTAAAGTTATTTAAAGGAGGATATTATTAAGTGCTACTTTAATATATACAGGTGTTTCATTTAGTTTAGAAGCATGGATGTCAATAATCAAAATTCCGTTAGATGACTTTAATTTACATCAAATTATGTATTAATTTATAAAAAATGTAATTTTTACTAAAATACTACTATCTTGGTATTTTTCGATTTTTCCGGCTATGAAGGTTACATCTTAGTTAAAAATAATATGTTTACATCTAAATAAGTTTAATACCCTTCAAAATACTGTTGTTGGCTAGCAATGTTCGTATATCTTCATTGAAACCCATGAGTGGAAATACTTCTGGAAGGTCTCTTTCGGGAGGACTTCTACCTGCGCCGGGGTCGCATTTTGAGCTTAGAGAATGGTATCTTTTAAGCGTAGTTTTAAATTTTGAGTAGAGCTATATGTTGCTTGGTTCTAAATTTAAGGTGGATGTGGCCAGACAACAGCACTTTTTTTTTGTCGAAAAACAGGTCAAATATATGGTACTGTGCCTTTTCCGCAGACCACCGATATGATCACTGATTTTAAATTACTTTGAGTCCTCCTTAATTCTCACTCTAGCTAACTGACAAGTCCGAACATGTGCTTGATGCTAGCTGCCTGAACTCATCACGCTGCCAGATAAATCACATCATTTTGCTGTTGTTTCATATCAACTGAAGGTCTTGCTGCAAAAAAGGCGGTAGCTCCAATTTCAATTTTTTTCAAGGTCTGAATTGATACTTGAAACACCAATCAAATTTTTATTTTTCATATTTTATTAACCCCTTCGGATTCCATACAATACGGCGTACTGTCGCGTCGTGGAGACGCCGATCGAAAACTAGTTTTAGGGAGAAAACATCGTCGCTGACGTGACGTGTGGACGATACGTGAATGTTGTTTTACACTTCATGATAACCGCCCATACAAATGCTAATTCAACTATTTTCCTCTTGTGAAGGTGGTCTTAATGTGGACTTATTGAAAATTGAAATTTATAGCTACCTCCGTTTTGCACAATGCGATTCAATTGCTGCTGTAAAAATTTTATTAATGGTATACTACAAGTATTTCCACATGCTTCGTAAAATTGAAGATAATAAGATAATTGAAAAATAGTGTTGTTAACAAAATATTATTTCAGCGTTTTTAAATTTACCTTCACATATTCCTTCATTCGATCAAACACAAAACGAAGGCAAAATTAAGTTAACAGCACATTTTACTACAAGGTTTTCACGGTGAAACAGTGTTCAGAAGGTACTGACAGTGGGAATGAGAAATCGGCACTGATAATTGTCTAGAAAGAGTTTCTATCCAACCGCTTTCTAATTAATGCTTAAGCCGTATTCCTGTATAAAAAAAAAGCATTTACTTATTTAATTTAAAAATTTTAGCTGTGTTCTTGTTCTAAAGTAATAATATGCTTAATCATAATACAAAAAATCACAACTACCGTAGATTAATTTTAAAAAGTTGTCTTTATTTTTTCTCTAAGGGCGAACATGATCATTTTATTTAGTTTAAATAGAATTTTAGAATAAGCTTCGCTAAAACCCAAGGCATTAAACTAGCAATAAAATAGTTCTATTATGAAAAGTAATGTAGATCTCATTTTACAAAACTCAAAAATATTATTGGCAAAGAAATGTTCAAGGAAAAACAACAGGACACAAGCTAAAACGTCTTTTTAAAGCAATACTATTTTTATACAAAACATAAAAAAGGTCATATCCATTATCTATACTTTTCTCTTTATATCTTAATGTTACAAAGACAACGCAAAAAATGTATCACCGTTAAATTTTATTGCTTTTATTGATCCCAGAAAACATTGTGTCCCTGTTTTATAGGCCATCGTAATATTTACGTATCTCTATGGCTATAAACAACAAATCATATTTATTCCCAAAATCAGATGATCATACAGGAATAATGTGTGTTAGGTAACTAAACAATCTTTATCATCCTCATCATTTAGTGTTCTTAAAATATGCTTCAAAACTTTGATTTCCCTTTAGAAAGCGCATAAAAATTTAACTCTAAAGGATTATTTATAGCTCATATTGTTTCTGCAGATTCTTAACTTGCATTGAAATGTGGTATTTATTGTGCAACTGTGAATCGTGTAAGTTTATGCGTACTTTCTAAATATGTTCTTTTCATAAAAATATTTTCTATTTACAAAGGATATATATATATATATATATATATATATATATATATATATATATATATATATATATATATATATATATATATATATATATATATATATATCCTATATATATTGCTGCTTTATTTTTTCCCTATCTACTTTTTTTTATTTTGATTTTATGGCAATAATTTAATTACAATTTTACTAGGGACGTAGGGGGTTGAATTTTGAAAATAATAGATCTGTAACATATACACAATATTAAAAAAATAGTGTTGTTTGAAGTACATTTATACTATAGACAAATATCAATAGAATACAGAAATCGCAAGAAAATCGTTTTAATTATCTCGGGGATGATGAAAATGGTTATGTGTGTCGTTTGGGGGGGGGGGGGGGGGAATGTTAAAATCCATTCGGAAGTGTGTTAACATGGTAAGTTAAGTCGAACTTTGAGCTAACACTTTTCGTGGTTACGATATTTAGCTATACTGCCGTGCTAAGCACATAAGTCGAATCTGCATTTTTCATTAAAATTAAGTTACGGTCACCCGGTGGTTCTTTAACTCCTGTTTCACTTAAATACAATATTTTATGGGCAATTGGAAAAAGGAAATATTTTTAAAAAAATCTGAAAAATGTTGCATCTGAATTTAAATACATGGAGGCACGCAACTTTGAGCGGGAATTTCTCATTTAGAACTCAGCTGCAGATACGACTTTTGCTCTTACTATAGCAGTACGTACCTATTTTATCGTTACTATGAACTTCAATCGTTTCTTAAAATAAGACAGCATTTCTACTTTGAAAAATTCAATCTTTTAAAACTCTATTATTTTTAATTCGTTTTATTGAACTGGTCCTGCATGTTTTCGCATTCATTTGATTTTTCTCAATGTTTTCAGCTTTTTTTTTTTTTTTTTTTTTTTTTTACATTTGTAACAATATCTACTCTTCAACCAACTTTAGTTACATATTCCACTAAAACACTAAGATACTTTTCCTCAAAACAAAACTCAGTTCACATTCATGGAAATTGCTGACAAATTCTTTCCGCAAAAAAATACTTTTCTTATTTTTTTTCTCCCAAAACAAATTGAAGAAAAAGATTTCGAAACGAAACTATTGTATACACAAATATCGGTTAAATATTTATAACCTACTTTACTGTTTTGCTTGGAATTTCCCATTATTCACTACTGGGCTTTGATTTTATATATCTTTAAAAACCCAGAGGATTTCGTTTTCAAGAGTTTTCGATAAAAACGTTTTGCACAGTTGGAGGATTGGTCTGGTTTTTTACAAAAAATTCTTTCACAAAGTAAAGTCTTTAAACAATTTTTAAAGAAAATAAAGTAATATATTTATCTTGAATATAATGCTATACATTACAGACAATTGACACTCACAGTTCCTTTAGAGAAGGTCACCGAACATAAATTCAGTAACATATATATATATATATATATTATAGGCGTGAGCTTTATATATATATATATTTTTTTTTTCGATCATGGGTAATGTGGATTGGGGAGAGAAGCTTTGTAGTCGCAGAATGCACATGAAAATAAAACATTGTGGGATACATTTTTGGCTTTGTGTTCAAATGTTTGACAAATGCTGTTTTTTTTTTATCTCTCTCTTTTCATGAAATGCAGCGAAGAATTTTTTTAATGCCACCAAATATCAGAAAATAATTTGAAGTGTTTTCTTCCTTTAAACTTAATTGACAAAAAAGATGACGAAGTTCCGTTTTATTTTTCGATTTTAACGAATTTTGTCAAAATGTAGACAGAGGATAGATTAACGATATTGGGTCTTGGGGGGATGTTTATTTTCAGTCATTTTACAGAATCCCAAGTATTTTATTTCTGTTCCGAGAGCTGCAAAGCGTTTTTTTTTTTTTTTCTTGGGGGGAGGGAGGATTTATTCAGTCTTATTTTTTTTTTATAAATGAAAATCTTGCGCAGTAATTCTCTGTGTTTTCACACAAAAATAAAGACTGCATTCTTAAGCAATTTTTTTAAGGTTATGTAGAGAGATTTAACTTTTTAAAATTCTCTATAATTTTTTCAGCAGTCTCCTGATAAATGGTTTGCAGATAAATATCATCTATTTTGTGGAGTTTTTGTTTTTATTTATTTATTTATTTACTTTTTAAGATTTTGTTAAGCTGATACGTTAATCCAAATGCATCGAGCTTTCATTCTTTTGTTTAAAAATAGTGTGTAAAAACAAGATGTTAATAAAAGTTAGAGCAATGCTTACTACATTAAAACTTTGACATTGCCTTACAACTACGATATACGACTTTCTTTCAAGTTTCTGGTAGAGTTTTAACTTTATATATATATATATATATATATATATATATATATATATATATATATATATATATATATATATATATATATATATATATATATATATATATATATATATATATATATATATATAATTTTAGTTCAAACAAATTCTTTTGAATGAGAAAATGATTAAAAACCAAATCTCACCCAAGCAAAGTGTTTTATTTTTACTTTTTAAATTTTTTTCGTTATTTTATTCATCAGATAAAAAAACTTTGTTACTATTAATCATTTTTCAACAAGCTAATGTTCGATAAAAGGAATTAAACACAAACAGTAAGACCGTCGGGAAAAGAACGAAGTGCAAAAATAACTATCATAAAATAAAGTATTTTTATTAAGAAAAAAGGACTTTCATAGAATTTAAAGCATGATCCCGCTGTGCATGCTTTTGATCAGTCTTTGCTTTTCAATATGATTAAATATGCATTTTTTCCTGACTAGATTTTTGTAATGGTAAAATGTGTTAGAAGAAACATTATCTTGTAGTATATTTAGTTAAATTAGAAGTGTTTTGATTACAGGTTCACTAAAAGTAATATCAAAAAGAACAGAAGAATGTTGTCAAATAGAAAAAGAGTTAGCGTTTAACTATAAAACAATATAAAATATGTTTTGTGAATTTTAAAATAATCCACTAGTACTATATCTTGAATTCAAGTTTCAAAAATATATTTTTGTTTCAGATATCAAAGAAGAAAACATTTTACTTACTTATCTATTTATTTTTTAAGTACAAAAAAACTCTTTAAATGAACCTTCGTTTCCTTCAAACACTTATAAAATGTCATTATTTACATTCAATTACAGAGGTGTTGATGCAATAATGCACGGAATGAATTGAAAAATAAATATAAAAATATCGAAGTCTCGAAGTTTCTTACTTAATTAGTATGTACGCTTAAGCAGAAAAATTAATCACCCAATCCGGGGAAAGAAAACCAAATTGACAGTATTCCCGTTCAAAATATCGTCTTACACTTTTTTATTGAACTCAAATTTCATTATACTCCTTAATGTGATAAACACAAAGGACGGTAATACGGTTAACGTCTAATAGTTGATTATATCTTCATCTTAAAGTGTATGTGACCAATATAATTTACTTAATTTGAAAGCATCCCAAATTTGAAGCCGGGAAGCTGACCATTTAGAAAATCCTTTTTTGGCAGCTGTCCCAGTTATATACAACGTTTGCTACGAAACACCTCTTTTTCGAGAAGAATTCTTTTTACTCCGTATCTTTGTTACTTTTTTACTTCACTGTTTCCCCCTTCTGCTAATGTATATTGATTTTTCTGTTTCTCTCGGTTTTGTTTCTCCTTGAGAATTAAAGGTTTGGATTAATGAAAAGGACAGGCTTTCATGTCAAAGTGAAAAATGACAATGTTTACGGAAGCTTTAATTTTTCAGCTGAGTGTATTATTAAAGTATTCGGTGCATTATGTAAAAAAAAAAAAAAAATGTGTAAGTTAATTAAAAAATATCTATCCAAAATTTTCAGGAAATGAAATGTTATACAAACTAAATTAATAAATACTGGTTTCAAAGCGTTTAAATGCTAATTTTTCTTCATAAATTAAATAAAACATGACCGATATTAAATCCAAGTTCAGAAACAACAAGAGCCATTAATTTCGTTTGATCGACGTAATATAATATCAATTGTACTATTAAAACATGTGCCTGTTTTACCCTTTGTGTGTGTGTGGTGCCCGTTTTACCTTTGTGTGTGTGTGTGTGTGTGTATGTATATGTAATCCATCTGGATTGTCACTGTCTACCAAGTCAAGACTGGTGTCGTTGAAGGCAGGATATCCAGGGGAAGCCATTCTGTCCAGTCTAAATCCTCTTAACCTTTAGGGGCCAAAAATATAAATTTATAAATTGTCTATCAGGTAGGGGAAGGTCGGATAGTATCGGACACCTAAGCTATTTCAATCATAACACTTTTTGTTTTATTTGTAAATAATTAGTTTTTACACGAAATTATGCTGCACTAAGTTACCTAACATAAATTGTAAACTTTAGTTAAAAAAAACATGGAGTCGTATTTTTTAAACAAGTTTTTGTGAAACTCTATTTTTGGCCAATTTTAAATTTTGGAGTGTTGTATCGGACAAAACATTAAAATGTTAAAATAAAAAAAAAATAAGAAATAAAATTTTAATGAGCATAAAAATGAAACAAATTAAGTAGTTGGTTACTTAGGTTGGTTTACTTTAAGTCTAAAAATGAAAATAAGTAATATTTTTTTAATAAAAGTTGAAAATATAGCCTATGGTTGATTTAGGCCCCCCTAACTGAAACAAATACATTTTAAACTTTGGAACACAAATCACATGTGTAGTAAAGACTGTCTAGTTGTAGCTCAGTACATTTTTCATGTGCCCAACCCTTACACGTTTGGCATTGGATCCAATCTTCTTCAAACGTCTCATTACAAATTACGCAGTGAGTCAGCTCTTCGTTTTCCTGCGACTCATCTTCATACTTTAACTTTCTTTTAGTGTTTTCTTTGTTTTTCATTTTTGGTTGAACTATTTTTTGTTTCTTTGGTTTGGGTTTACCCCTTTCTCTCTCTCTCTCTCTCTCTCTCTCTCTCTCTCTCTCTTTTTTTTTTTTTTTTTGCGCTTCTCTTCTCTCAATCTTTTTTTCTACTCTGCAAAATTTTAAAACTTTTTCCAACAAGTCCAACTTTTTCAATGGCTTCTTTTATATTTGTTTCTCTCATCCGATTTATTTCGTGATTTTTCCATTTCAACCTGTTGGACAGAGAAAAAAACCGTCTGTATTTTATTTTGGTGCCAGTAACTTTGTCCGATACAACCCGACTGTAAAGCTACAGTTGTTTAATCATCACTAGGTTATTACTTAAGCTAGACACTTTTATATATCATAATACTTAGATTAATATACTATCAGTCTAAAGGTATAGCAATGAAACAATATAACTTACTCTGTGTGTAAATATATGCCTCAGAACTTAAGTTCGTGCACTGCAATTCTCTCAACAAACAAACAACCAACTTTGCACACCAGAACGAACGGTTGATTTGAACCAATTTGGCATTTGTGGCTTTCTTTCCCAATACGGCACACTATGTTGACCCAGTACATGCTGCCCCTGGCGGAGGAATTAAGAACAGCCCTTGTCCGATAATACCCGCTGTCCGATACTAAACGACCTTCCCCTATACAAGAAAAAATACATGAAAATCATCAAATGTCTCACATTGACCTTGAGCCACCGCATAAGTTAAACGGGAGTTTGCGAGTGAAATGAGCGGGGGGGGGGGGGGGAGTCCCCCATAAGAATCTTAATATATTATAAACTGAAAAAGGAAATTTTCTTTGAAAATAGTAATTTTTTCTCAGATTAGGTTTCAGAGAAAATGCGTATTTAGAATTGCTCAAGGATAGGATTTTTTCCCTTGTTTAGTTTTATTATCTTTTGGGACTAAAATAATATGCCGACGGCTTGGATTTCTGCTTGATCATTTGGAGATTACACTTTTCGTTGTACTCTGTGTCTAAAAACTTAATTTTTAGACACAGAGGAATTTTTTTTAAATATAACAATATTAGGGGGCAGAGCCCAATAGCTTTATAGTAATTTATATCTATGGTTCACTCTTTCCTGTGCTTGTATACATTTTCAAATGATTTTTTCTTAATTTTAGCATCATAATATTAAAGAAAACTAGATATATTTTAATACGCTTATAAAATAAAATCTCAACTAAAAAACGGCAAATAACCGGTAAAAAAAATCTTAGGTGTACTGATTTTTCCAAAGTATTTATTCAAACTTAAAAGCAGTCAAAACTCAAAATTGATTGCTAAAGCATTTTTATATTTCTTTTATTTTTCAAAGAATATATAATTCTGAAATTATTACCACCGTTGTCAAGCTAGAAGTATGTGTTTCATGGCGGGATATATTTAATCATAGCATTTGCTGTACAAGTAGGGTAACATTCGAGAGTAAGGACCAAAGTATCACCAATCGACAGATTGAAATATTTTATTCTAGAAGTTTGAAATTTAAATATAAGTTAGCTGACTTGACAGACATCTTTAAAAGTGAACGTACCCAAAACAAAAACCACGTAAAAAAGGAACGTACAATGTTAATGAAATTGCTAATCTGACTGTATAAGTATTCAGTAGCAATAAGAAATCTTAACTCAAAACGTGAAAAATGAGACTTGTTAATTTACATTTAGAACCGAATACAACGATAAGAAGATATTACCGGGGAAATTCGTGGCATACAGAAATAATGCAAATATATAAATAAATAAATAAATAAATAAATATATATATATATATATATATATATATATATATATATATATATATATATATATATATATATATATATATATATATATATATATATATATATATATATATATATATATATATATATATATATTTATATATATATATATATATATATATATATAAACATTTGTTTGACACACGTTGAATGAAACCACGAAGAGATAAAATGTTTATAGGTATAGGTATTCATTGTTTAAAGTTATCAATAATATCATATTCTAATACTTGTAAAACATGCAGTGCTGGTTTTTGCTCCAGTGTGGTTTCACTTAAAAATGTACTAAGTATTCTAAAACGATGCGTATGTTACGCATTTCGGACTGTTATTATCCAGAATGCTAAGTGAGTGTAGAAAACTAATTCAGAAGTTTTGAGCGTTCGACACGTTTAAAATATAAAGACAAAGAGCTCGAACGGTTTGCATTTTTCCAGCACTCTGAACCTAATTTTGAAGGAAAAAAAATACGTATATAATGTATTGATAAACGGCGGTGTAACATACCCATCATTTAAAAGTCATCTAAAGGAGAAAAAATAGAAAATGTACAAAAAGGAATGTTTTCTAGATTCATAATGCCGATTTGGCATAGTGCGGAAATGCTGTGCAATATTTCTGTTATAAGCCAAAAAACAAAATCCTCAATTAGTCGGAAATAAGTCACACCACTGTGTCATTAAAACAGTGAAAAATGACGAAAAATATGTTACGTTCAAAAGAAAAACAAAATTGAAAATTAATTTTAAAACTAGTTCTGGCACACAGTGGAAATGATATTTAAACAATTACTTTTTGTCATCAAAAATGTTTATCAATTCTGCTCGATATTTCATTGCGAAACAACAGTATTAAATCAGTGTAAAGAAGAAATATTTTTTCTTGCAGGATTCTAAATTGCAAAGTAATTTTGAAACCATTACTAGCTTGGATTATTAAGTAGTATTATATATAAAAACAAGAATTAAAAATAAGCACGCAGCAATTAAATCTGGTCTAAACAGCGATTATTAGCCGGTGGTGAATCGGACCGGCATCAGTCCGCAGAAACTTATGACCGGTGCTCAAAGATTTTTGCTCGCACACGCTAAAAATTTTTCTTTGCTCAAAAGCAGAAAATACCATCATTAAAAAAAAACAATATTCTCTACGACATTTTTTATGTGAATTGTGTGATTAGTTTTCGTGCTTTTCAACATTTTTTAGCAATGTTTATTCTTCTGTAAAATTATTCTAATAATTACTTGTTCTTTAAATTTAAAATTTTTTGTACTAATAGTTTTATAACATCGAGTAAAGTTTATTCATTCATTCATTATTATTATTATTATATTTTGTTTACAAAAAGGCGGGGGGGGGGGGGTGAAAAGCTTAGTCGTTTGTAACTGTTTTTCACTAGCACTTTACATTCCAATTCCCAGCCCCCCCTTCACCCCCTCTCTTTTTTTTGAACAAATCGACAAAAAAAGGTAAAAAACCTCACAGATGCCTGTACATGTTTTTCCCATTCGCAAATGCAAGGTTTTCTTTACTTTTTCTGGTAAAAAATAAATAAATAAATAAATAAAAATAAATAAATAAAAAGAAAGAAAGAAAGAAATGAAGAAGGAAAAAAGGATCACCGGTCCGCAATTTTTTATATATATATATATTTTTCTTTCTTTCGCTCTGGCAGGTCTTCGGGTCAAAAAAGGTTCAGAAACGCTGCTCTAGAACACAAGTTAGTTCGTATATATGATCGCCTGTATATTTGTTGATCTGAAACTGTAGTTTGGCCAGGCCCGGATCTATACATTTTGTTCCCACCTGCAAAAAATAGCTGGGCTCCTTATCGGCCAATGGATTTTCCCCTCCCCCTCCCCCTTCCCCACCCAAAATTAACGAATTAATGTGATATGATTTTAAGTACCTCAATATTTCTATTTAAATTTTAAATTCTTTTTTAAACGCAGTTTGTTAAAAATTATTATTATTGCTTTAAGGTTAACTTATACTTTTTTTAACGCCTCCAAGTAGCTGCGTGGTTTTTTTTTTATCCTCGTTTTGGGAAACTTATTTTATTAATAAGTCATGTCAGCAAGAAAACAAGTATCCCATAAATTTTCATCTCCCCTCCCCCTTCGCTTATGTGCTTTAGTAATATAAATTTAGTTTAAATTGATTCTCATATTTATACCAAAACATTACAATAGTATTTTAAACTGTTAAAGTGCACATATAGGTTTTAAAAATGCATTTCGCTTTTTTTTTTAATTCTTGTGCCGTAGACCCTTTAGAAGCTCCCCACTCCCCACTGGGTCTGCGGATACGTAGATCCGAACCTGGTTTTTGGCCCAGAAGCGCATTTAATATTAATAGATTAAACATGGACAACTCTATTGATGCTAACTGAGATGCTGATGCTAATTTTATATGACCAGACATTTGCCAACTAATGTCATATCTTATAAGCCAGGGGTTCTCAAACTTTATCGACTCGCTGCACCTTTTGAAGGTTTATAATTTTCTCACGGAATCCTAGTCCACCTCTATTATAAAGATGTTTATTTAAATCTGACAACTGATAAATCGTTATTTTGAAGGGGGTTTTCCTCACACCTGTGAACAGTTCTTGCACATACGTACAGCATATGCAGCATAGGTTCATATCATCCTCTCAAATACTCCGATGTTATATAACAAGGACAAGTGTTCATAAGGCAAACCATTGTCATATCCAAAAAATCAGTGGATTACTGATTTTTTGAATTTTCCACACAAAGGTATTTATTCGTTACATTGTCATATCGCATTACAATATACTTTTTTAGGTTATCAAATCTTGAAGGGGAAATGACGGCACACAACCACATTTTTCTTTTTATGTTCGTCAACTACATAATTTAGGTTTCAAGCACAATTTACAACATTTTTTTATATATATATATTCTAGTTAAACTTTAGGGAACAATGTAGAAACAAAATTTACCGCAAAATAAAATCAGTTTTGACATCACTTTTCTGCAACAACTTTTGTTACACTGTTGCCTGGTAGTTAAAAATGGCTTGTTGATAATGCTTTATAATCAGTTAGGCTTTTTGATGACGATGAAAGATGATCTTGTGAACGTTTTGTTATAATGCATTAACAAATGGAGGATTTCCTTACTGGTCAACCGGACTTTATTTGGCACACTTACCTTACATTTATATTGATACCACGGACACATCGCGGTACCCCTCACCATCTACTACGGCACCCCAGGGTGCTGCAAGACCCAGTTTCAGAACCCCTGTTATAATTCATCGAAATATAAACTTTCAATAGGTGTTCTTTCAGTCACACCTTACATCACTTTCGCTTACGTTATTCCTTATTCTCACTAGTTACCTTTCCATTCGCTTTTATCAACTCTATAGATTTGCTGCTCAGCGGAAACTATGTCGAAATTGGACAAACTGCTGCTTTAATTTTAACCAATGCTCTATTGAGGTACCACTTTCATCTACGTTTAAATTTTATGAGTCGCAGAATTTCTCATCTGACTAGGTTTTGTCAATGAAGATCAATTTTCTAGCATTTTCTTGATAGAAAAAAAGTGCTTTCGAAATGCTGATCTGTGTTACCTTCTGGTTCGAGATCTGTTTAAGTCTTCTGCATTTTGAAATGCTATTTTCATCGGCATTTTTTTAATTTTCCGGCCTTGCACATAGTTAAAACAAACACATAGCAAATAAAAAAGAAGAAAAAAATACCGATTTTAAAATGCAAAAATAATAGTTTTTAGAAACAGATCTGTCATTTGTTAAAATAAAATGAACATTTAAAAAAAATGAAGAAAAATATTTCAAATTATAGGTTCAAATCTTTATAGAGAGAACTTCAGCTTATTGGAAGCTTATTATTTTTTACTACTTTTTATAAAAGCTATTTTGTGTCAATATTGTACCAAAAAAAAAAAAAAAAACCGAACCGAATAAAATCTCTGACATATGTACTATGCTACATTATTATAGTATGTTTGCTTATTTTTAACCGACTTCAAAAAAGGAGGTTATGATTTCGTCATACGGCTTTTTATGTGTGTTTTCGGATTATTCCAAAACTACTGGACCGATTTGAAAAATTCTTTTTTTTTTTTTTTGGATGGGTATACTTCCCAGATGGTCTCATTGTAATTTGGTCTGGATCTGATAAGGGGTCCCGGAGAAATCCAAGAAAATTTGAATTTCACACGCTGTGGATATATCCAGCTTACGTCAGCGAGCGATTACGTCACAGGTCACATGGTGTTTCGTGATCGGTGTATTTTCTCAGCAAAGGTTTTGCCTTCGTCTTGAACGGGAATTCTCGGGTATGAGGATGATTAATTTTCGCCGGCTGTTACTTTTTACCCGACTGCGCGTGCGCGACGCAAAGGAGGGTAATGTGTTTATCAGTCTATGTATGTATGTCCGTTTCTATTTGGCGTTCTACAGGCTAAACGTCTTGCGTCGCACGTTACCTGCGTGCGACAAATGCAGCTAGTTTTTCGCTGCCTGAATTTTTTTGTTTACTAAGCCTACTAATTGGGGTCTTAACTCGCCGAGTCTAAGCGATTGCTTCTCCCACTTGAGGCGGTGGGTCAAGACACCCTTGCTCCGACTGTACTTTCCCCTCTTTCTAATGTAAATTCTTTCATGTGTTTTTTTTTTTTTATGTATTCTGTACTGTAATAAAAAATATATCATGCATAACGAAGGACAGCCACTCAGATTGTAGTCCTCATCTAAATAAACCAGTGCAATAAGCACCCAAAAGAAAGAAAGTCTACTAATTCGATTTTCATCTCGATATTGTTTGTGCTTTAATTCAAGGGACTGATGAGTTTCGCGACGTGTACTTTCTTGAGAGGCTTTTTTAGTTTTTTGAGAAAAATTTGACTGACGGACGTTTCCGATTTCGCGTCGTTATGAGTTATACAATCTGTTTATGTAGCTGTGCTGTGGTTAACTTAAGTTCACGCATTTTTGCCGAAGGTCAAGCACATGCAGCTTTAAGCCGAGTTAGTACCTAGAGGGACTAATTATCAGTAGTTTAGACCACCGCAAGTTATTTAATTAACCTTGAGTTCATTGAATCAAAATGGAATTGGACCCGACTGTTGATCCTTCTATTCTGCTTTTGAATTTATGATTTGTCTTATCTGTGTACGATTATTGAACTATTTCAACAGTGTACTTATTCAGTAGTACTTAATACATTCTAAACTACTGGGTTTATACATTTTCCTTTTTAGTTTTTTTGGTTTTTACGCAGTCGGGTTTCTTGTTTCTATTTAATAATTTTTTATTACTTATAGGTGTTACCAATGCTTATATATTGCTTTACTATGTAGTAAAGCAATAAATTAAACATATTTTGCTACTTTAATAGCTGAATCAATTGCCTTAATACTATTTTTAACTAAAATAACTTGATTTATTCACTAAAATGTTTTTTTTTTTTTGATAATTCAATTTTTAAACATATTTAGTGTTCAATCCAAGGAAAATTGAATACAGAGCACCCCTCCCCCGATGATTTAACTTAAATTCTTTAATAATATTTTGTAACTGGTGTCTGATTTCTCAAGTTTGACCAGAATTCTTGATTTACTATTTCACAATGCTGCCAGTTTAATTTAAAATTAGGGTTATTCTAATTAGCAGGCTTCAAAAAATAGAGGAGGTTCCGAAATCGTCAGATTAGTTTTTTCTTTGTACAATGTTCTATAAATACTCGAAGACGCCTGTACCCAGGGGCGTGCACAGGGGTAGAAGAGAAAGAGTACCTGTTGACCTGGGGCCTGAGAATGAACGGGGCCCAATATTTTTAAAAATTGGGGTGAGCTATAGGGGTAAAAACAATATGGAGAGGGGCCCGAAAAGGTCATTTGTGACTGACCTCAAAATATCTGCGCACGCCCCTGCCTGTACCGATTAGGATTTTTTTTTTTTTTTTTGCTTTGTTTGAAACGGTATAGTTCTTCGGCGGTCTAATGGTAATCAAGTTCGGGTTTGATGAAATTGAGGGAACTCTTCAAATACTATACTCAGATTTAAAGCGAATTTTTTAATATCGTCTCAGTGAACCGGTTTTTATGTTTTTTTTTTTTTTTTTGTTAATGGATAGGGGGTGGTCTAACTTTACTCTAAGGCTACAAATCTTTGATTTACCTTATTTGTTGTTTAGAGAGAAATGTTATGGGTAAAAAACAATAAATTTCATGTAATTTCCCTCAAGGACGATTAAATATAAAACCCATTGTTAAAAAAATACCATAAAACAAAGGTATGTGTTTTCTTTACCCATGGTTAAAGAAAGTATTAAAAAACATTATTATTAAGAGTAATCATAATGAACATTTTGAATCAAGGATTCTCTGCAGCAAACGTAAAATTCATTCCAATGGAATTTTTTACCTTCATTTATAATGGGGGCATTTGAAAAATCATGCGACTTTTATCACGAGTTACATGACACGTAAACTTGAACATTTTTGTGGAACATAAATTACAATTTTACAATTTACCATGTTACAATTTATAATTTACAATTTTACGGCTTGCAATTTACAGTTTATTTGTAGCTTGAGACACCGTAAACATTTAAATGGTTCTAACTAAATACTGAATCCAGTCTATATTTTTCATTAGAAATGAGATCTATCAATTTTTGCATTTCTGCTAATGCTCGTTCATCGTGAGGTTTAGTTAAAAGTTTAAAGGGTTCTAAATCAGATCGAGCTTTTACTTCAAGTCTTGACTGTGCTGAGAGCTACGAATACTCGCCCTTTTGCAAAGTTCTATTTTCCTAAATATATGACATCTTTATCGAGGGTTGTGTGATACGTATTGTTGTGGAATATAATTTACAACTTTACAATTTTTAACTTAAAGCAATTTCTGTTGTTTTTTTAGTGACTCGTGCATTTGCTTTCGGAAAGCAAACTTTGATAAAGTCGAACTAATTATGAAGACAACATTTTTTGTACATACTTGCGCATTTGAAAAAGCCTTTCTTCACAGTCGTCGGAAGTCTCTGAGACGCTGTGTTCTATTTCTTTCTCTATCGTGCTCATCTTAGTTGTTTTCAGACTCACGTGTTCGACGTTTTCGTACTCGACTTGCGCGTAAGAAAGGCCTCAGCGTCATGTACCGCATAATCTATCCTACGAACTTATTTTATGCTTACACCACTGAAAAGCAAAAAACAAATTACTTTTAAATAAAAAAAGAACCGCCTTCGAAAAACACAAAGGAACTAAAAAGCAAAAAATAACCAATTACACTTACATACTATTTCCTACCCACACCTAGAACTAAAATTTATTTTACAATTCCAGTACAAAAATCAATTAAACTAATCACCCAATTATAAAATAAATACTGATTTTAATTACTATACGATGAATTATTTTAAATACCTAAATAATTATATACGATCTCTTAATTTGTAATAACCTTTTGAAGTCGGGTCCTCCTATAAACTATTACCTAACGTAACTGACAACCCACTGATCCTGAGTTAAACTCTAATTTAACTGAACACGAAATTAGTCTTTAAAACTAATCCTACTCAGATACGTTACGTAGTAGTTTATAGGAGGCCCCGATTTCAAAAGGTTATTAAAAATTAAGAGATCGTATATAATTAGTTAGGTATTTAAAATAATTTATTGTAAAATAATTAAAATCAGTATTTATTTTATAACTGGGTGATTAGTTTAATTGATTTTTGTACTGGAATTGTAAAAAAAAATTCATTTCTTGGTGTGGGTAGGAAATAGTATGTAAGTGTAATCGTTTATTTTTTGCTTTTTAGTTCCTTTGTGTTTTTTGAAGGCGGAGGTTTTTTTTTTTTATTTAAAAGTAATTTATAATAGAAGTTCATGGAATTTTTGTTGAATTTGTAATACGTACAAGTGCGTACTATTGTACATACAAATCATTATTTTTATATCAAACTTTTTTTTTTCCTTTTGATTCGTGAACAGTTTGGTAAATGTATTATACATTTTTTTTTCCAAATATTGGTTCCAAAAATGACTTTAAAGTGGAAAATCTAAATGAAACGGTTAAGATTTTAAAATTAGAAAAGGCAAAACCGTTTTTTTTTTCGGAAAAAAAAACATACGGATATTAAATCAATGATTACTCTAGCTATATACATATAAAACTCACTCAGAGTTTTAAAAGAATGGAGGAAAAAGAAAAACTCATTATTGGAAACCGCTTCAGTTATTCATACAAAAACAGCTGTTCTGGTCCACAGTTTCAAATTTGAATATATATTTCCCTTCCGATAAACTGTATTTTCTCTTACTGCGATAAAAGTTTAAAAAAAAATATTGGATAGTTTCGTTATTTTCCATTAGTGCTTCGCATGACTTAACGTTTTTTCGGGAGACATTTGCAAATTTTCTCTCATAAAATTATATGAGTTTTTCAATTTTCACTAAGTTTATCGTAATTACTTCAAATGTTTTGTTTCTAAAACCACTATAATTAATGTTTTCTCCCTTGAACGTAGTAGTGTTACTGTGTATCAGTGAAACTTTAATTATTCGCATCATGAAAATTTGCAATCCGCAAAATAATCTGCCGCTAGTAAATGTTGATGAAATGAATTTTTTCTTTCAGAATGCTTTTGTTATTGAAATTATTTTGACGAATTAGAGATGTTTTTTATGCTTTGTTTCAGGAAACATTTATGAGGTATGTTACGATTTTTAAAGTAAACTGCAAAAAGTAAGAATGTTTGCATCTGACTACTTTAAAACCACACAGATGACATTTTATTTAAAGTAGTTCTTAATTAATAGCTTTCTTTCAACTAATGTATTGCAAGCTAAACTGATACAAGTAGTATCGTATTTTGGTTTTACTTGCTTCTTATGAGAAGATGTTTTCTCTCTGTTTTCAATTTTAAAGTATTGAGCTAAAAATAAAATATGAAACATAAATATGTGCAAAGTACTAAGATACAAATACAAAATAAGATATAATAATAAGAAGAATTTCAGCCGCGCGTTTTGAGAATACGAGGATTAGGATTTTTGAGCAATCACATTGCTTATTGTTCTCATTTGACTGTTTTGAATTAATATGATTTTATTCCCCCCCCCCACTCGCCTCCCTCTGCAGCACCACCGTCGACCGGCTTTAAGATGCTGCTCCTCTAGCGAAAATCGTCTCCAGGTTACGTCCATATCCTACACACACACACACACACACACAGACACACACCTACACACACAATCATACCTACACACACACACACAAATACACATACCCACACTCATGCCGGCACAGACACAAACACACACGCATACATACACACACACACACACTCGTGATTGCGAAAAACATAATTTGAATTCCAGATGTTAAGCTTCAAATTAATTTTTATTTATTTATTTATTCTATTTTTTTTTATTATTATTATTATTTTTTTTTTTTTTTTTTTTTTGGTCAATGCCAGCGTATTGCCATCGTAGTGACAGACGGCAACTCATAAATCTGGAACAAGTGTCGACTCTTCTTTTTGCAATTTGGGTAGTTCACTTTGTTTTTCCTTGTTAACAATTTTAACCAATCCTGTTTTACTTGCTCTAAAAAACATATTTAAAAGTGTACTTCTAAATATTACAATAAAATGGATATTATTTCAAAAATGTTCTAGAGTTTTAAAATAGCTATAATTATGATTCCTTTCTCATTGCAAATTACGTACAAAATGTAATTAAAAGTAACCTGATAATATTTAAAACAGTAATTGGTGTAAAAGTACATTATAATACAACGGAGACTACATTCATAGAGAATCAACATATTTGTATTCAGAAAATAATAGGAAATTGTTTTCCCAAGTAAGATCAGTAGTTTGATATATTCTTTCCTGTATTCATCAGCCTCCGTTACTATAACCTTTCTGTCCGATGAATAACCGAACGAAATGGTGCTTGGAGGCGTACCGGTAATAACACTGAACCAATATTCCTTGACTAATAACCAATTACTTCTCTGCGAAGTTTTTACGGTAAAACTTCGACTCTATGTTCGAATGTTTTCTTCTCTCTTCGTGCAAAGAATGGCTCTCAAAACATACTCTAACAATTTCCTGATGCTGAAACATTTCTCCCTTCTTTTAGTTGCTATTTTGGTTTGCTAATTTTAGCTACGAAGGTTTTCTATACTTCTTGAAAAATAGTTCATACTCGACGACTTGTATGAGGATACTTCTTTTATCGTTCACTTATTAGATTCACAATAAGGACATAATTTTAAAAGAACTTTTTTTCCCTCAAGATTTACATAATGAGTTAAAGAGATATGTCTCTCTCTTTATTTCTCTTTATATAAACTCCTCTACAAGCGTAGAGAAATTATAAAAACATACTCTTACCAGAAATTTGAAAAATCAGTATGGATCAACTAAGCATTTATTTTTTCTTTTATTTTTGTAGCTTAATCAATGCCTTGTTTAGTTTAAAAAACCTAAAAAACCGTACTGTTTTTTTTTTTTTAATTTTTTAAAAATAAAAAATAAATACATCTTTACTAATAATAAAGTTGAATGCCCCTCTGTCTGTCAGGATCTGTGTGACGCGCATAGCGCCTAGACCGTTCGGCCGATTTTCATGAAATTTGGCACAAAGTTAGTTTGTAGCGTGGGGGTGTGCACCTCGAAGCGATTTTTCAAAAATTCGATGTGGTTCTTTTTCTATTCCAATTTTAAGAACAAAATTTTCATAAGTTCGACGAGTAAATTACTAAATTATCATAACGTGGAACCGTAACATGGGTACAAGCCAATTGGCGAGAAAAAACACCATACATCATTTGTAAATATACAGGCAAACCAAAAGACCTTTTCATTTTTCTATTACGGGCAAAGCCGTGCGGGTACCTCTAGTAAATAAATAAAACCTGAACTGATTATTTGACAATACGCTAATTAATATACTGAGCATCTATCATTTTAAAAGGACATTTCTGCTACAATACCCTGGTACAAAATTTGCAACCGAGTTTTTATGCTAAATAAATGAAAGTCTTACAGCATACGTGGACACTCTCGATCTTAACAATTTCTAATGTGAACACAATATTTGAGGTGGCAATATATAGAGAAGTAGTAATTAATTTCTGGTATTTCATTAGTTTTTGCGAAATTATATCATCAATTTGTGACAAAACAGTTTGGAAATTTTTTTTTAATTGCAAACAAAAAGATCAGTGCCATACTAGATCCATACGAACTCTGCATACGTACTTCCAACCTTCTACGTCACATCTGTTTCGAGTTATGTGTGGTATGCTCGTACCTGCTTACAGGCGGATACGTACTTATATACAGGGCGTTCCGTTTTAACCTGCAAGACCTTTATTTTTGCAACCGTTAGTCCTAGATGAACACTTCCAATTGCAATTAATGTACAAAATCAGATGCAGGATTAAGGTATTGAATGTTTGAAGCAAAAATAAAAATGAGTTAAAAATTAAAAAAAAAAAAAAAAAAAACTTTTAATACTAGCCCTAGGACCCCTAACTAATATTTAGATAAATAATATCCAATGAAAACTATTACTAACGCAAATAACTTGACATTTATGAGACCGAAACTCAAGGAGATATTCCAGTTTAAAGTTTTAAGGGACCATACAAAAGATGAGATTGGAACTTACCGCCCTTTCAGAAGAACGACAGGTCGTCAAAGCAAGAAAACAAGACTTATATTTTTCATTGATATTCAAAAATAAATGCAAATATTCTGCCGTGATACGCAAAAAACACACGACAAAGCCTCGAACAATTTGAAAAACCACACTCAATGCACAAGTATAATTTTAAACACATGTTAACTGCTATATTTTCCCCCAAAAGGAATCATTGACGGCGAGTGAAAAGTGGTGTAAGTCAAAAAAACGCTGCGTTTCATATCTCAGTGAATATTGGTAGTACTAATTTCAAACTTTTTGTGTTAAATCTATTTTTCAATGGAGATTATTTCCCTAAACATAAATTAAGGGACCTGGGGCCCGTATAAAAAGTTAAATTTCGTATTTTTTTATTCGTTTTTATTTTTATTTCAAACTTTCAATATCTTAACTTTGATGCTGATTTTGAACATTTTTGCAATTGGAAGTATACATCTAGGACTGACGGTTGCTGGTTAAAACGGAACGCCATGCATACTAAGATCATACACTTTTACATAAGCACGTGTGGATACGTTGAAAAATTATAAAGTATTTATTTGTAAATGAGTAAAACGGACATTAATCCATAGGAATTCTCGCTGAACCATGATTAAACCCTACTTACTCAAGATCTTCTATTTTTGAGTGTGCAATTCAACTGATTTTAACGCGAATTTCAGTACCCTTTTCGTTTAATGTTTTCAATCAAGAGCACTTGCCAGTAACTGGTGTTTTTCATTTTTTGAGAAACTCTTATTATATTTTTAGAAGCTCGTCTGCAACTGGAAGTCAAATCAAACTGCGGAGTAAATAGGAGAAACAAAATATCTTGAATTAATTAAGGAAAAATTATTTGTAAGGTTCACTTATGTCTGTTGCAAATGCATGTGAAATTAAACATGGATATGCGTTAAGTGGTCTTACAAATTTTCTCCTTATTTGCCACCCTTTTATTTATTTATTTTTTTTAATTTAGCAAAGATTTTTTAGAAACTTCTCGCAGTAATTCATTTAAACTGTTAGGTATTTATATGTAAAAATACCTCATTTAAAAATTAACAGTTAACGTTTGATAAAATTCACATTTATAAATTTAATTCAGCAAAAATTAATACATGGGATCATATCGGCACTCCCAGCGCCCTTGTGTGTACTTTTCAGAAAACGAGTTCTACGAGATAAAAGAAGACGATATTTGAGTGACAAAGTTAGTAAAAGTCAGTGCCAAATGGGATAAAATTGTTAATCCGGCCAAAGAAACTCTGATTTGGCGAAAGTATTGGCGAAAAGGAAATGTTACAGGGAAAAAAACTCTATCATCAAAATTGTCATCAAATTGTTAAAATTTGTGCTTGAAAAACTGAACCTCACTATAAAAGAGTCTTATTTTATCATAAATGTATGGGTGTGTCTTCCAAACAGGAGTATAAGTGTTGCGCTTTATAATTTCTAAAAAAAATCTTTGTTCGCTGATTTGTTAAAATTGATTTTGGGCCAACACTTTCAAAACATGGCTAATTTACTGGCTAACAATTTAAAATCTCTAGAATGGATCCTGAAAAGGGTTGAAAAGTCTGTTTTACAACAAACTTCTCTTATGATAATAAAATATTAAACTGTTTTGAAATTGTTTTAAATGTCATTGGAAATTTTCTTGACACATTGTACACTTTTAGATTTTTAATCTTTTTTTTTTTTTTTGTTATCCTCGTGTGGGGAAACATAGTCCCCAAAAAATATTCGAAATAAATAAATAATTGGAGCATTGGGGAAAATTATGGCACCATTTTCATCAATTATTCAACTCTTCCTCTTTCGTTCGGCTGCTAATTACAAAAGCAAAGAACAACACGCCACCATTGGTCTCTGTCCAGAGATGGTTAATCCCTTATGGTGGGAAGAGTAAGAAAAATGCAATCTTGTCAACTTGTTGGAGGAAATGAAAATCCTGTCATAAACCACCAAACGTTTCATGTAATAATATGATATTAAACGGTTTTAAAATTTCTCTTAAAGTTATTGGAAACAATCCCCGCACATTGCTCACTTGTGGAGTATCAGTTTTTTTCTTTTGTGACCACGTGTGGGTAAATAATAGAAAAAAATTCAAAATAAATAAGCAAGGATTTTTCCGTGTGTAAGTTAAAACCTTGTTCAACTCGTCATTTTCTATCTTACACACAAATGATGGCTTACGTATCATTTTGGTAACATTCCCATCAATTATTCAACTCTTTCTCTTTCGTTCGACTGATGATGACAAAAGCGAAGAACACGACGCCACCGTTCGTCCCTGTCCGGTGATGTTTGAACTTTTATGGGGGTGAGAAGAGAAAGAAAAAGAAAAGCTTGACAATTAGTTGGAGGAATTGAAAAACCTGTCATAAACTACCAAACGTTTAATGTTAAAATTTGATATTAAACGGTTTTAAAATTTATCTTAAAGTTATCGGAAAAATTTCTTGCATTTTGCTCACTTGTGGATTTTCAAGTTTTTTCTTACCCACTTGTGGGTAAGTAATAGAAAAAAAAAACTAAAAATAAATAAACAAGGATTATTCCCTGTGTAAATTAAAAACCTTGTTCAACTCGTCATTTTATATCGTATACACTAATGATGGTTTCCGTATCCTTGTGGTAGCATTCCCATCAATTATTCAACTCTTCCTCTTTTGTTCGGCTGCTGATGACAAAAGCAAAGAATACCATGCGTCCCTGTCCAGTGATGGTTGAACTCTTATGGGGGTGGGAAGGGAAAGAAAAAGGAAAACTTGTCAACTAGTTGGAGTCTCCAATTACTTGCTGTCTCGCGATTCGCTGCGGTAATGGTTTCGTTCAGGAAAGTTCGAGATTGGAGGATTATGTGCTTCCGATGTTTTCCCCCTTCCCGTGGCAGGTCTTTATCCTGCACACTATATTTATTGCCATTTTCTAGGTGATAAAAAGCAAATCTTTTTGTGAACTGTTCAGGTTTGGTTTGTGTCCCCGCGTCATAAAATGACGCGGGATGTTAAAGAGTGTGAAGTTTTTATGTAGCTTGCTGTAGTGCTGTAACAACATTTATGAGAACTAGAAATGGAAATTTATTAACTGTAGTTCGGACCAGTAAGGAGAATGAGTGGGAGTAAACAAGTTTCTGACAATATATTACTTTTTCTTCCGGTTCATTTCGCCTTATTAGGATATGTTACAAGATTAATGCTTCAGCTCTGCGCTTTTATGGCAATTGACCATGTGGCAACTTTTGCCATTATGAAATTTTAACTTTGCTTTAAAGTAATGAATAGGCAAAGGCAGAAGATTGCGGAAAATATGTTACTTTCAGTTTATTTGTGAGGAATGCAGATCATAAACTTGAGATAAATAAATAAAAGTAAAGTTTTTTTTTTTTTTTTTTTTTGTCTGTTTGCATAACAATTTGGATTACTGAATGATTTGGCTGTCGCATTTACCACCATAATGCGGGTGTAACGCAAACACGATGATGTCTTTTCATATAAAAGCTCACTTATTTAGCATTGAAAAATGAGTATGTAACACCGAATAGGCGCATGCAGTAAATTGAAATTCTTGCGCATTTTAACTTTGTTATTTCTTATTTTACTCTTCAACTAACATAATAAAACGCGTAGCGTATTCTGTACGCCAGCACTTTTAAAAGCTTAAGTTTCAATTTTAAAATATTTCCCCATTTCTACAATGTTTGGTAATTTATAGATGTAGCAAAGACCTAATTAAACGAACAGACGAACACAATTAAAATTAATACGATCATAATGTAGTAAAAAACGATGATAACTTTTAATTTGCGAATTTCACGAATATAAAATCAAAAAATGTATAAAAAGATAAATAATGTACACACATAAAAATTATATTTTAGTAATCGAGACAGCTCGTTGGCATTTGTTGAACAACTATTGAAGCTCTCGCAGTTATATTCTGTTATTTGTATGTGCTTTTGCATACAAAATTAGAACATTCACGTGTGGCTCCTATGAAAAATATTAAAAAAAAAAAAGAGAAAAAGTCAGTTTTCGACTTGAAACAGAAGTACGTCACTGGGTGGACCTTGGTTAAAGGGTAAATAATGGCCAGGTGTTGGTCAAGTGACTATTCTAAAAATTTACAGCTGCATTTTCGCTGAGTGACGTACTCAGTACGCCGTCCGTGTTCTTAGAGATTAAGACATTGAACAATAAGTGCTGCAAACAGAAAGAAAATTCTAGTAAAAGGAAAAATTTGAAGCGAATAAAAACAGGATCAATTGATGCTAATTTTTATGAATCTGAAATAAATATTTTTGCTAAAAAAGTAAAATTTTGCTGCTGTTATATTGAAAGGTAGCCGGAGTGCAATGTATAATTCCAGTTTTATACTGATAAAAATGCATGGTGGTTTTAAAAATGAGCTAACTTTTTATATAATATATATTAACGACTTTAAATTACACCTAACTTAATTTAAAGTTTTTGACAGATGAGCTATGCTTGCACGTTGAAGACCAAAAAAAGAAAAAAAGAATGACATTATAAACCCACCGCACTCAAAATTTACCTGTTGACGCCTTTTACTTATTTGATAGCAGACGACACGTTTGGAACCTATTTTAGGCAGACAGATATGTTCGAAAAAACAGTTTAGGTTTGTTGGATATCTTTCAGTAGGAGTCCTTGATTGTTGACGTAAATGTTTTGCTTTGATAACTTAAAGAGAGTTATTCCTATTTTCTTTTAAACACATTCACAGAAAATAAATTTAAAAAATAAATAAATTAAATATTTTTTGTTTATACTACTTCGTAATAATGATGATCTATTAGAAATACTTGTTACATTTGTTCTTAAATTATAGAGCAAAATAGGAAAAAAATCGAAACTTTATCAAAACTAGTAATAACATAGCAGAACCTAACATTAAAATGTGTTTCAAGTTTTAAAACAAAGAAAAAGTAATGCATATTTATCCTTAAAAAAAGGCTCGAATAATTTTCTCCCTCTGCAGATTAGTGAATGATAGTTTCAAAAAGATTTTAAAAGATAACGAAAAATAATTTTCTCTTATACTCCCATTTCACCTTTTATCTTTAACAAAAGCCAAACATTTGAGCTCATTAATGAAACACTCATTTTTGAATGATTTCTTCCTAAATCATTTTTAAAACACCGAAAGGTGCTCGATTTTTTTAAACCTTTCTTTTTAACGATTTTCTTTTTAATATTCATTTCGGAAAATGAACTTAAGCCTCAAATGGATCTCGGCAAATCATTATTTTCATTTTTTATAAAAGTTTTATCGGGAATGTTTTTAAAATGTATTATTTCATTCGTGTTTCATTCTTTCTTCCTTTTATTTTTAATCCGCAATCGTTCTGAATTTTGACATGTACTGATTTCCGGGGAGCAATTTTTTTCGATCTGAGTGATTAATGATGCTAAATCCTTCCAGATATTTCAAAGCAAAAATAAAAAAGAGCTGCACTCATACCTCGTTTATATCTGTAAAATAGAAAGGTTGAATTTGATCTTAGTTTAATACAATACCTGAATGAATCGTTTTAAATTAACTACGGCATCTATTTTGGAACATTCTTTTAGAAAATTCAATCTTTTAAAGTTATTTATTTTTATCGTATTTTATAATTGCAATGTATTTATGTATTACATAATTTAATCACTTTTAACATATTTCTCTCATAAGGCGGATTAAGTTAATTAAGATAATGATTAGGAATTAGTTACCCATTTAAAAAAAAACATGATATCTATCAGGTAATATTTGCTTTACGTAGTCATGAATAGTGTTTGAAGAGACATTTCCATATACGGTAAATGAAAAATAAATATTTATGAAAATAATATTAATTAGTTATGTTGGTTGAATAGGTAACTACTGCAACTTACTGATAAAAATAATGCTTCTACATATTTATGGCAAACAAAGAATAGAAATCGAAATATGCACGGGTTTTGTTTCTGAGTAATGATTGTAATTTTCTTTTTCTGGGGTCATAAAAACAGGAAAAAAAATTATCTGCTGAAATTGGACATATTAAAGTATTGAGTGTAAGGTATTACACATTTTCGAATTTTTCTTATTTAAAGACAAAAAAAAAATAATAATAAAATAATATGGTGATGAAAATAACTAATCTATTTCAATCACAACTCTGCCAATGAATGACGAGGAATCAATGAATGTGTAGTTTAACGAAGGCATGGTCCATCACTTTTCCAAATAAGTCTCATAGTGTCTTTCATTCATGTTTTTGTTATAGGTTCCCGTGTAGCAACGTTAAAAAGTGCATGTAACAATAAAAACTCTCTCTTAGGAATAGACAACCAGTGGTGCAGAGCTTTAAAAATCAGGGAGGGGGGGGGTGGAGGAAGAGGTTGCTCAAACTCTGAGTCCAAGAGGAGAGGGGGTGGTTCAAACAAGGGAAATTTTTTCAAACACTACTTCTAAGAAAGTGTGCGTCAGTTTTTTCAAAGAGAATGTAAGATGTAAGAAATACTTTAAGGAAAATATCGTCTTTTACTTTAGGTTTTCAACGCAGAAAAATTTCAAAGTACAAATAATCGACATAAATATTATGGCAATATTTGAATTGATTATTTAAATTGAAATTGATATCTGAATTTTCATATCTGAGTCGCTCGTAATAATTTTAGGTCTCCCGCTGTTGGGACCTAAAAAATATCGTATAGATAGGTTATAGACTTTCAAGGAAGACATAGTCCGCGATATATCTCTTATACAGTAAAATTTGTGTACAACGTTACTGTTGGGACCTAAAAAAGACATCGTAATAGACAGGTTATCGTTATAGACAGTTTGATTATTCATGCTGACACTTTGCTTAGCGAAAAAAAAAATATTGTAATAGACAGGTTATCGTTACAGACAGTATCGTTATACACAGGTTTCACTGTACAAATAAAACTGAAGTTCAGATTTAAGTTGAATTCATATTTATTTTTAATTACACCAAAAAAATAGTTCACATACTTGAAAATGTTAGTTTCAAACTTAAAGAAAAACATTGTTTCTCATAAATCACTACAAAGTGCAAAGAAGCGTTTTGAAGCTACAGTTACTTCACATATCTCTTAATAACAGTCAGCAGAATTAAACAAAAGATACTTAAAAAATCCAGAAATACAAGCTGCTTTATGAATGCTTTCCTAGTTTAATCGTTCCATTAGGATCGCTCGTTTAAACAGAATTCGTAATCTTCTTTTCAGTTTTTCCATCTTTAATTCACGAGATATGAAAGCATGAATGCTATGTTAATAATTTTTCTTAGTTATTTCCCAGATGAAACATTAAAATCTGGGAAGAGAAAAAAAGAGGTTTTTTTTTTCTCTTGTTGTCTTTTAATGAGAGCTAGCTTTTAGAAAAATAGCAAATGACTTTGTGTAAACACTAATATATTCATTAAAAACCATGAAAGTAGAGTTCCATAATTATTTTAGTGCATGTGTTTTCCCGTAAAAAATACTTAAGTGATGTAGTTGACCAGTTTAGTAGTTTCTTCTGTATGATTAATGTACTTTTCTTTTACATTTAGCTTTTTGTTTACTACTAATTATGTTTTTTTTTAAATTTCATTTGTTTACAATACCTTTGTTTATAGATACTCAGTAGCAATGTTTTGCTATTAATAATCTAGAAAATATTTGGGTGTTTTATGACTTATTTTCTTCAACAATAACCTTAGCTTAAGCCTGATGAATTTGATTAAAAAAAATTTGAAATTTAACATTGCCTCATAATATAGCTATTGCGGTTATAACTCATGGCTTAATTATTGTCGAGTCTTCAAACAAGTTCTATCTAATGTAGTTTTAACAAACTTTCAAATGATATAAAATTTGAATAAATGAAATAGTTATTCCTCTTTTTGTCAAAGAAAGTTTAAAAAATCTAATACGTCTATTACTTCGATTATTTAACTAAGTAAACTAATTTTTTAATTTTTTTGATCGGAAGCTCTTGCTTATTTTCTATTATTAATATTTAAAGAAATTAGAACCTCGGTTTAGATGCAGCGAATTTTAATAGGAAGTGCCATAAAATAAAACGAAAAGGACATACAACGGGTTATTTCGTGAGTTATTGTGCAATATACGCTGACTAAAACGATTAAATAACTGCCTTACAACTGTATGCTTATCGTATACATTTAAAATTAGTTTTTAATGTTACTTTTTAACACGTTTTACATGCTTAAATATAAATTTCGATTTAAATACACTCTTAAACGTTTAACTCTTTAATTTAACTCTTTAAACGTTTGAAAGTAGTTTCAATTGAGAAATGCTGCAATGAACCGTTAGAAAAACGAAAAAGATGCCATAACTAGAGATTTAGTGAAGTATTAAAAGCCTAACTATTTGCAAGACCTCGTATCAGTAAGACAATAGTGACAATTTTTACTAGCTGCTCACAGAACCTCACGTTAACTCATAATCGAGATCCCTGAAACCAGTCGCAGTAAAACTAGTTTATCTTCATTGGTTGAACCACTACAAGAATCGTACTTCAAAGTTTGTTTTTACTATTTCCGAAAATTTTTTCTATCTAATATTATGCAGATCAGTGGTAGGATAACTATGATAATATTCAAAACATTTTTTTATTAAATCATAATGAAAATACAGTTACAAATGTGACGACTAGCAACAGGCTCTAAGCCCAGCTAGGCCCGTCCTAGTTAGTTTGTTATTCCCTAATAAAGATCGATGTCCCTCTTACAGCTTTCCACCATCTTGCTCACTACCGCCTTTTCCAGTAAGCAGTTCCAATTGCCTACGGCTCTACTAAAGTAGTAATTTTTCCTTATTTCCAGGTTTGCCAGAGATTTGAAAACTAACTAGCTTAAAGCAATCACCCTTCGTTCTGCTTTCAGTGCAAAAATTAAACCCATTATCATGTTTCATTTTGATAACTTTAAACAACTGAATAATGCTCCTTCTGACTCTCCTTTGCACTAAGATATACACATCAGGCTTAAAATCTGGTATCATAATCTAAATCGAAAGTCTCCTTACTACTCTAGTAGCCCTCTTTTGAACCCTTTTCAATACAGAAATATCTTTCTTGAGATAAGGAGACTAAAACTGAACAGCATGCTCTAAATGAGGTCTTACTAAACTCCTATAAAAAGGCAGGAGAACCTTAGATTTGTTTGAAATATATTTTTGATAAGCCCAAGTATTATGTTGGCTTGTTAATAAAATGCTTGGTTATAAGCGACATCATTATGTGTTGGTTCATTGTTCTTGAAATTATGTTTACTTTAATTCGTTGGAGGCTTGCTATTCACAAATTGCTAGCACATCTTTCAATGTTTTTATTTTCGAATACAATGTATTCTGCATCGACCTGGTTTGGTGTACTTGTAAATACAAATAGTATAAAATGTCCTTTTAAAAAAACCTTGAAATTTAGAATCGTATCTTTAAACACGCAAACATGGGTGCACGCACTAATTTATTTTTATTTTATGTTTATCAAAATTAGTTATTCATGTATTCATTTCATTATTTACAACAACTACTTGACTTAAGTAGCAGTTTTTACTTTTACTTTTTTATATGTAATAAAATTATTCTTCCCGTAGAAAAACCTACGTTTCCAGGACGTATTTTAGTTTCAGATTTGTATGAATTCAATGCCAACACATAACCATAGAATTCGCAGGAATGAAAAGCAAAAATAACCTTATCTTTACAAATAAGAGAGTTGTGAAAAGCTGGGTATACGGAACAAGATGTTATTTCGAAAACGATACTACACATGCCTCTTACACTACGGATTGATTTTTTTTACGAGTTCTACCATTTCAAGCGAATGATGTTTACTTCAAACTTCTTTCTCCCGTTGTGAAGAAGTCTTAAAATGTTTGCATGTAAATGGCTGTTCCTTTCGAAATTGCTACTAGGGTAAAGTATATTTTTTAACCCAGAACAAATCTGAATATCAATAAATGAAGCTTTGAATTTACATAGCAGAACATTTTCTAAAAGTCATGTTTAGAAGTTTCTACCTCTATTTTTTTCTTAATTTTTTGCACATTCTCTGGAAAACCTTTTAAGACAACAAGGAGATTCCGATGTGGTATTTTGAATTTTTTGGTAGATGCAGTTTTATTTAAGACACTGTCCCTTTTTTAGTTATCTGTGAAACATAACAAAAAGTATTATTAATTTTAAATTGTGTGTGTTTGATAGATCGAGATATGCAATATTGTTAATGTATCATTTGTGGTGTGTAAATTCTTATCTTGATTATTTAACCACCAAAACTTTGTCGATAAACAAAGAGAGAAAGAGGAAGGGGCGGGGGAGGGAGAATGAATTTTAATAATATCGTTTGTAGGGTGTACACTCATTTTCAGATCAGTTTATACCGCAAAGAGCTTTTAAAACTTTTTGTTGCTCCTAAACAACATATAGTTTAAACCTTTCGCTTAAAAAAATATCATCAATGCATCTAATTAAGAAGACTTCACGTGTCTGAATGTTTGAAAAATCTCACTCGTTTCCAAATGAGTAAACGACTGGTTTTTCAGGCCAATTAAGGTGTTTCTAAGCGTATGCCAGTGCAGTCCAGTCTTGTGTAGTTTCCAGCAGGTTCATGTCATTTTTGTAGGCTAAAATACATTGTCTAATATTTTAAATATTTAAAAATAGTTATTGATTCAGACTAATAGAAATTTTAATAAATGGCCCCTGTCCATATTTAGAAAAATACTAATATAATACTGTCCAACCACGGATTGCATGGAATTTTCAAACGTCCAGATAAGACGAATCTATGTGGATAAGGGGGAAAAGTAAAAATTTGATGCACGTATTCCGCTCATTTGAATGAGACTCTGCTTCTGCAAAAGCTGACATCGGTAAAAAAATCATAGATTCGTCCATTTTCGGCTGTAAAACGGATGTTTGTCTTTCCATAATAACCGTGGTCAGACAGTATCTGGTATGTATAACGTAAGTATGGTCACATTTCCGTAAATATCGATTAAACCTTCATATTGCAATGAAAACTCTAATGATGTCAACACCGTGCTCTCATTATGGCGCAATTTGAATAAAAGAAAAAAAAATGTATAGATTAGAAAAATATTACCAGTTATATTCAGGCATCAGCCGGCCATTATTTGGACGGTGACATTTAAGTTCCTCTATGAGCGATTGCCTCCTCCAAGACAGCGGCCGGCGTTTTTGTGCGTCATTCATTTCCCGCGTTTTCTTCCCCTTTGCTAATAGATTAGTATGTATTTTCCCTGGAGGACTAAAGATTTTTTAAATTTCATTTGATCCTTTTTCCTTATGACACTTTTCGGACCAAATTCTTAGAGCCGTATTTCGAACTAAAATGTTTTACATTGCTTAGAGTACACGAGTTGCACAGTTCGCTACCTGTCATGACGGATTCGACAAATTATGCCAAACATACTTGTCTTCTTGGTAAAGTAATCAAGCGAAAGAGTTTCAATCAACTGAAGGTTACATTTAAATGCAGAATTCCAATACATGCTTAAAGGATAATGTGAGAGTCCCAAGTGGTGGAGTTTCTAGTAGTCCTTACCACAGAAGACTCTAATCTCTCTCTCTGCTAATAGATTAGTATGTATTTTCCCTGGAGGACTAAAGATTTTTTAAATTTCATTTGATCCTTTTTCTTAAATGATTATAAAAATTAATTTTCTTGATCCTTCCAAACATACTTGTCTTCTTGGTAAAGTAATCAAGCGAAAGAGATTCAATCAACTGAAGTTTACATTTAGATACAGAATTCCAATACATGCTTAAAGGATAATGTGAGAGTCCCAAGTGGTAGAGTTTCTAGTAGTCCTTACCACAGAAGACTCAGGTGTGTTGCCAAAAAACTATCATTTCTCTCGTGCTATATGGAAATTCAAAGTTATTGCACTGAAAATAACTGTAATGGGCACTATATTACATTTTCTAAACTTGGTGCAATTATGGAACTTTTTTCATATTTTCTTGTTACCTTTATGAAAGAAAAATTTGTATCGCCTCTTTTATTGGTTTATAATTACATCTGAATCTGAAGAATGTCCACAAGGGTCTTGTAGCGGCCCAGATATTTGGGAAATAGTAGCTATTTCACTGCTATTGTCTCCATGGGCAGATCAAACTAAAATACAGGCATCTAAAGATGATAGTCCTATTTTAATTGATGAAAAAACAGTGAAAATTCTCCAGGAATGACTCTTTAGTGAAAATGACTCTCTTATTATTTTTCATAATTAGCTACTTGAACATCAACTCCAAGTTTATGCGGCAAAAGTATTCTTCATAGCTTTTAAAATACCACCCCTTCTCTAGTCCCTTCCATCTTGCTATTATTTGGAAATTTAAATTTTAAAAGAAAGCAATCTTTAAAAAATCTTGGAGTTGATTTTACTCCCAAACTTAGAAGAGACGCTCATATCCACAAAATACAAAAATAGAGCTCTTTACCAGCACAATAATTTACTGAAAAAGGCTGGAGAAGTTGAGGTAAAAATATATCAACGTCGTTCTTGATATGTACAAAAACTAGAAATAACCCTGCCATATAAGTCGTTTTTCGGGAAAAAATCTCCAAATTGACTGCACAAACCTGTTTTGTGAAAAATCTTGGACTACATTTTGTTTGGCAAAAAATTTAAAGAAAAAAAAGTTACTGAAATTTAACCAAGGTAAAAACTTAACCAAGCTAAAAATACTACATTTAATATTGAAAACTAGTTACGAAGATGGAATATATTCAAAACATTACATCGTATTTCAACTTTCAGGCAAGAATATTTTAAACATTTTTTTTTTCTATGTTTCTTCCTCCTTTCATATTTCAAAATGTTTCTTTTACCACTTCAATGTTTTCTTAGGAAAAGTTTTATTCTGAATTACGGAATTTTTGAAAGAATACAGCTATAGAACTTTATTAAAAGCTTTTCAATAAGCTTTTTTTTTTCTTCTCCTCAAGATCCCGTGGAACGCACTTTCTGTTTAAAACTTCGGTTTTGAATTTCTGCTGCGACATTGAAAAGTTTAAAAGGAAAATATTTTTAAACCTTCCCAAAAAAAGTAGCATAAGTATTTCACTTGACAAAATTTTGTCTTTCAAGAATTTTGTTAAGCATTTCATTTTTTTTCTCCTTTATTTTTTCCAGACTATTTTGGTTTTCTGCTAAGGTACTTTGTGTGTGTGTGTGTGTGTGTGCGTACACTCATGTTTATGAAAATTGCAACAACATGAAGGACTGATTGGAAGGGGGGATGGAAATTGAATTGGAAAGGGATAAAATTTACTGCACGTATTACTCATAGTGCTGCAAATATACGATCAAAATTACAGATCAATGAAATGAAAATAACTAGAGTAAATTAATATCGAATGTAGCTACCCTGCGCAGTTATGCGTGCGTATACACGTTTTGGCATTGAACCATGGAGGTTCTGAATGTCATGTTTGGGAATAGCATCCATATGACTTTAATCTGAAGCCAAAGTTCATCCGTACAGACTGCCGGACGAGACACATAGGCGAGTCTCCGACCAACGCAATCCGAGTCATGCTTGGCGGGCGTCTTATCCGGAGAACGGGCAAATCAAGGAAGTAGCTTAACCTGTCGTGCACCGAAGAACATTAGTACGTTACGTGCGACACGTGGGCATGCATTGTCCTGCTGAAATGCATTGTCCTGCTGACATGCATTGTCCTGCACCGAGAATGCTCTGAAAACGGGGTAATACCTCCGGCGTCACAGCGTTCCTGAACTGCCGCTCACTATTGAGGTTACCCGTAATTTGAACTAGATGGGACTGCCTTTGGTATTTAATAACGCTCCAGACTATGGCGCTTGGCGCTATGCCGGTATGACGTCGAATTACACACTCTTGCAGGTGACGTTCTAATGTGTAACGTCTGACGTGTACACGTCCATCGTCGTAGCGCATATTAAATCTAGACTCATCCGAGAAGACAACCTGTTGCTAGTCGCGCGCCATTGGGTGTGTTATTGGGTCCATTGAAGCTGGAAGTGACAAATGTTGAGGGTAAAGGGAATCCTGTATAGGGGAATCTTTGCATGCAAACCCTGGTACGGCATACGTTGACGAACCGTGGATGCAGCAAGTGTGACACCTGTAGCCATACTCCAAAGTTCTGCTAGCGTACTAGAGGACGCTATATGATCCATCACAGCTTGACGGGTGAGGTGTCGATAATTTCGTGTTTTCATTCGGTTGCGTGGACTGGCTCGAGTGCTTCAGTATATTTCATCATCGTCTATCCATCTTTCACAAATACGCACCACAGTTGAGACATTACACCACGTGAGGGCACTGATTAGTGATTACTCTATACGTAAGTTCACCCTCAGCATGCAGTTAATGCAGCCCCATTCGAACTCCTTTACTCGTTCGTATGACGCTCTGCGTTTTGGACGAGGCATATTGAGTACTGGAGAAACAGTCGTAGAACATTTAATAAAGAAAAAACTAAATTTTTAACGAGTTGAAAAAAAAAACTAAAATTCTGTTGGTTTACAATGTAATTATTATCGATGTTAAGCCCCAGTTGTGGTAGTTGATTAAAATGTTTAAAAACTTGATTGACGAACTGAAGAACTGTTAACGGCAAAAATTGAAACAGCTCTTGGCTATGCAGTCTGTGGTACACACTATTTTAATTGAAATTAGAGAAAAAGTTTTCTAGAAAAATGATGAATACGGGAATTATTAATATTAGAATTAGTTACTGCAATATAGATATCAGTTATCATATTGTTACGTATTATGTAAATATTTGATAAATAGAAAACATAAAACCCTCCTAACATTTCTCGATTCTAAAATTTTAAAATATTGAATATTACATATTTCATAACTAAGAATCTTCTCATTTTTCCAATTGCTTAAAAGTTTTTTTTTTTTTTTTTTTTGAAATCTTTATAAACATATCGACGTCTCAGAGCAAGAGTAAGCTATCTTAGGTTATTTCTGGGATTATATGTCTTAGTCTTGCTCTGAGGCGACGATATGTACACTTAAATACTTGTACTGAAAATACTAACTAAATTTGAAACGAAGAACTACTGACGGATTATTTCCATCTGGAAACGTTTACTACTAACCAAATATTTATGATATGTTTCGTGATGTTGCATGAGCTTAAGTGTTTTCTAGAGCTTAATATAACTTAGATTACATTTCTGCGTTTAAGATTTAAGGTTGACCTTGCAGAAACGGAAGTAGTTGATGTTAATGTATGGGGTGATTCCACGCCAAATCAATCAAAAAAAAAAGAAAAGAAAATAAATTTTTGATCTCACCATTTCCAATTTTAACGAAAATTTGTGTGAGAGACACATGTGACAAGATAAGTTATCCTGCCAAATTTTAACATTCTACTTTAAAAATTTTACGAAATACAGGGATGTTAAAAAACTGAAAAAGTACGAAAAAAGCAATAAGTTGTGGAATTCAAATGACTATAACTTCTCTGCTAATTATAGTGGAATAAAAATTCAAAAACCATTGTAAAGCTAAACGTGACTTTTGACCTTGAATATCTCAAAACATGCCCTCTTAGAATTTTTTCAAAAAAAAAAAAAAAAAAGAAATATTTTACAGCTCTAACACTATTCTTCCACTACACCAAAACTTAGACTGGGATCGCAATGGCAAGGAATTGAGCAAAAATCAAGAATGTTCACATGTGTTACATTGTGGAATTCCATACGTCAGGTCAGTCACCTTCTTGACCCCCCCCTCACTATCTCCGATTTTAGTGAAATTTCGTGTGAAGTAAACATGCAACAAGATAAGTTTTCTGCCATTTTGCATAGTTCTACTTCAAAAATGCTTCGATACACAGGGCTGTTCAAAACTTTAAAAGTGCAAAATAAACAAAGTTGTGATATGCAAATGACTATAACTTCTATCCTAATTACAGTAGAATAAAAATTTAAAAACTATTGTTAAGGTAAAGTCTAGATTAGGAGGCTATGCGTTTTAGTAAAACCCGAACGAAAACTTAGTGAAAAATAGGTTTATTCAGTTGCGCGGGAGAAAATGCATGGGAAAAAAAATTATTACTGTTGACCTACAGAAGAATTATTTAACAGCTATTTAAATGACAATTTGCGAAGTTTATGACAAAAATGTGAACGACTCCTTAATGTCTCTAGCAGGCGGGTTTTGAGGTGGAATTATTGTTAATTTTTCCAATTTATATTTTACTGCTTTAACGATTATTTTATCAAATGAAAAAATGCGTAGTACTTCGCATCTGCTTGCTTTTGTAAATCCCCGTTTTTATCTTGCAAATTTACAAATATTCATTAAATCGCTTAGTAGCTTCGCTCACCTTTCCTGTTCGCCAGTTTTTGATTTTAAATATTTTACCTTTGGAAATCCAATGACCCTTATCTCCTGCTCTCAAGAATCAGAGGGGTGCGGCATCTTGAAATGGCTTCCACTGGATGTCCTGTATCCAAAGTTTTCAGCATTAACCTAGTAGACATTAACAGTCTAGAGGAAATAAGGTAACAGACGCACACACAAGACAAGCGACAGGTTTTAATGGTATAGCGCACTTAACGATTTTGGATACGTGTTAGATTCACGCCATGCAATGACAAAGTTAATTTACATTGAACTGACCGCCGTTCTAATATTATATAGCACGAGTCTTGAATTGTATGCAAATGGTATCGGGCTATGGCAGTTAATTTGCCTTCTCTCTTACCTTAAACGTCTTTTTTTTTAGTCATTGGGATATATGGGTAGCTGTTTGCTCCTCGAAGCCCATACTTTCGTTTCGAAGATAAATAATGTTACTTCACTGCGTAATGTCTACTGAACGTGTTACAGCTTTTATATACTTAACTAGAAAGTCGCCCGTCAAGGTAAGACGGGTGAAAATTGCTTCTCTTTTTCTACATTTCAGCGAAGCCATTGCATGTTTGCTGATATTTTGATAGTTGAAATTGTATCCCTAACTCTAGTGGATTAAGCCTAAACTCCAGTAGGTAGCGTTCATTGTTGACCATTTTTTCGTTTCTTCATTCCCCTGAAATGACACAGTCTTACTAGTAAAATAGTAAAATTACCGGATCAAGTTCAGCCTTGTCACAATAAAGCATTTCCCTGCAGCTTAAACATTACCAATTTCAATGCTGTTTGGCTGAAAGCTTTGTAAAAGTGAGGTAGTTTTGGCCAGCAAACAGCTACCCGTTAAACAGGATTGAAAACAATTTAAAGTATCTATCCTCACTGGTGAAGTGTTGGTGATGGGGGCAGGTTCCTGCAAAAATAGTTGTGATGAAAGAGGAAAACAGGGATGATGGTAGTTTGGCAGATACTTGGCAAGAAAACTAGATATTATAACTTTTTAAGGCTGAGGTTTTTCGGGTTTAGGATGAAGGCCTTCTTTTTTGTAGATTAGAGGTAAAACTTTTTGATGAGATATTATTTAGAGCCCATTTCAAATTCAAATCTTTGCGTGGTAGATCTTTGCTAATATAATTTTATTACCAAAAAAATGTATTGAATACATTATAGTCTTTTATGCAGTGTAAGAGTTCATTTAAAAAAGCACATTTAAAAAATGGAAAAGGATTAAGCTTAAATTAGCATAATTAATAAGTTTGCAACTTTATACGAAAAGTACACATTTATAGTTTTTGTTCCAAATGGGTCTGGGGCACAAAAATCGTTAAATTTTGCAATATTGTTTTATCATTTGATTTTTTTCCATTTTTTTCTACTTAAAAGGACGTTGGAATCTTGTTTCTATCTTAATTAGAACGAAAGATATAATTATTTTTGTTGCATGCATTTATAACTAGTATTATATTTAGCGTTAAAACTTTAAACGCGTTTTTCTCCATGATGCAATTTTTAACGATTTTTTGCATTCAAACTCTTATAAGTCCAGAACTGATAAAGAAAATGTAATGAAATTTGGAGCATATCTTTTTCAAACAGTTTACTTTAGTTTTTGTTCGGCAAATTTGAAAAAAAAAAAAAAAAAAAAAAACATGTTAAGCAAAAAATATGATTTTTTTTTTTAAAGTAACTTTGAATTTTTCGAAATTTTTCTTCAAATATTTCTTTTTTTTATATTGTTTCAATATTTTTTAAATCGCAGAACAAAAATTACAAGTAAGACACTCGTGCATAAGTTTTGAAAAAAAGTTTGAAAATTGACCAAGAATACTTTGAGTTTAAGCGATTTAACGTAACGCCTTTTTTTAAACCAAATTAAATTTAAATGACAATTTTTTTTGATATTTATGTTATGTTTTTGCTTATTAATTAGATGGTAAATCAGTGCAAAAAATTTTCAAAACTATGAACTGTTAAATAAAAGTTTTTTTCAAAATGTGTCCCGGACCCCCTAAATGCATACTTTTTTAGCACTAACTATCATCATAAAACACATTAAACTAATTACATACTTCTCAAAATCAAGCTAAAACTTTTTCTTTTGTTTATTGTCCGTAAAATTTCTGAATCAATTGGCATAATTTATCTTGAGAAGAAAGATGGGAATAATTACATTTTCAATTTATATCTGAAATTCTAATAACACCGCAGTTGCAAGCACACATTAACTATACAGGTAACTATATACGGAAATCTCCAAGCTCAGTAGAATGCATATGATGTTTCAAAGGTTTTACTTCGCGCAAGCTTACTATATTTAATAATGTTATTAGCTATTTGGAGTTGTATTATATGTATTAACTATTTCAATGGAGTTGCACTGCTTTGGCTTTGCAACATTACAGAGAGAGGGATGAAATGTTATATAGAGGAATTTAAGTCTTTACAAGTATCGGGAAAACTAATCTAACGGAATCCATATTCAATGTCTGTAAATTATAGTAATTAATTTTTTCGGAACGTTATTTTAATATGAATACAAATAATAATAACAATAACATTATTACATACAGGGTGTTCCGTTTTAACCTGCAAGACCTTTATTTTCGCAACTATTAGTCGTAGGTGTATGCTTCCAGTTTCAAAAATTTTCAAAATCAGATGCAGAGTTAAGATATTGAAAGTTTGAAGCAAAAATAGTAATGAATCACAAAATACAAAATTTCACTTTTTATACGGGCCCTAGGTCCCCTAACTTATCTTTTGGGAAATAATTTCCATTGAAAGCTATTACTAACACAATAAACTTGACATTTGTGGGAACAAAACTCAGGGAGATATTCCAGTTTAAAATTTTAAGGGGCCATACAAAAGATGAGATTGGAACTTACCCCCCTTTCAGAAGAACGACAGATCGTCAAAGTAAGAAAAACAAGACTTATATTTTTCATTGATATTCAAAAATAAATGCAAATATTCTGCCGTGATACGCAAAAAACACACGACAAAGCCTCGAACAATTTGAAAAACCACACTCAATGCACAAGTATAATTTTAAACACATGTTAACTGCTATATTTTCCCCCAAAAGTAATCATTGACGGCGAGTGAAAAGTAGTGTAAGTCAAAAAAACGCTGCGTTTCATATCTCAGTCAATATTGGTCGCATAAATGTCAAGTTTTTAGGCCAGTAATAGTTTCCATGAATATAAGTTAGGAGACCTAGGGCCCGTATAAAAAGTTAAATTTTGTATGTTTTGACTCATTTTTGTTTTTGCTTCCAACTTTCAATATCTTAACTCTGCATCAGATTTTGGACATTTTTGCAAGTGGAAGTATACATCTAGGACTAACGTGATGGGGGAAGAAGAATGGAATTGTAAAAACTAGTTCCTGCAACCGCCAACAGGAGGCTCTGAAGTGTCCAAAAATAGTGTCCCCCCCTGTCAGCTCAAACACTTTTAATCTTGATAAAAACCACGGACCAGTCATTTCTGTTGGGTCCTTATTATTTTGAGGAGTTATGGATACCATGACTTGTGACATGCTCGGTTGCAACACTTGAGCAACGAAACATGCACGTGATGCAAACATTCAGTTTCTAAATTTCCGAAGGATAGAAGTGTGCTTCTGAGTCCTTTTATGCAATATGGAGTCCCAATACGTTCCGGAACAGCAGAACAATATTTATTATGTCAACATTTCAATAATGATATGGAAATAAGCCACTCTTTAATAGAGTAATAAGAACTCTTTTAACGCCTGATCTGGCGCTATTTGGATCTAGACTTCGAGTGCACATAAATCTTATTTGTACCGTGGATGTGTCCCAAACCTCAATAACTTAAAATAGCACAAAACACAACAAGTGTAAACATCACTCCTGATGCATTACATTCCTCAGTTGAGCACACAGCTCACTCCCTAAATATGTTCTCCGACTCGATGGACATATGAGGAAGTGAGATTCAAAATGATGAAAGTGGACATTTTCAAGTTTTGAGTGAAACGCGTTTAAAGGTAAGGTTCTAGGTAGGCTTTCATTGAAAAGTTTTTCCAAATCGTGCTCTATAGCGGAACCTACCAGGGTTACTGGCACCATCTCTTGCCCCAAGACAGAGGAGAGGTCCACCTACCGTTTGTGTTGGTTATCTCCAAATTTTTAATTTTGACACTTACATCCCTTTGCTTCTCACTGCCTCATATGGATACTGAACTTGAATGGCATTGTCATATGCAACTCTAGACTATCCGTAACTTTTTCATATAAATTAGATGTGCATTCCTGTTTTATAATTCAATATTTAGTTCTTGTAATACTCAAAAGCCGCTTAAAAGCGCCTCCTGCCGGAGATTGTAGCAACTATTTTTTTATTTATTCCATTGTTCAACTCTTTTCTTGATTATTAAGCGTACCGTTTTTTCGTTTTATTTGGATTTTTCCATCAAGCTGCACACCTATCCAACTAGAGATGCCTATTTTATAACCACCCGGTATATATGTGTAAGCATGCGTGTGTTAGTGTAATTTCTTATTTTAGTGATTTTTTTCACTGCTTTTGGCGAAAAATAAACAGACAACTCACATGAATATAATTTCTCAAAAAAAAAAATAAATAAATAAAATAAAAATAAAAAATATGTTTTTTATAAAGCATTACTTTAATGTTTAGCTTGCTCCAAGCTCAGTTGCTAGGGACGTTGTTGTCCTAATATTTTTTGATCGGTACGCATTTTATCGTTTTTGAGTGACTTTCCTTCTCGGGGGGGGGGGGAAGGGGGGTTAATCCTTATCCAAATTTTCAAGAACATAAAATCTAAACTCGATACAGGGTTTTGAACCGCAGTTGTGAGTTTGCATTAAAATCAAGAAACATTTATTTCTGCTAGTAAATCTTCAATAAGAGATATAATTTGCCCCGTTAGTTAGAATCTAAATCGTTCACACTTGGGTTAATTAATGAAATGTTTGCATAATACTGTTTACGTAATTGAAAATGCAGAATTAATATGTATTTATAGATTAAATAGTTAACACATGTAGCGTAAAGTTACGAAACTGGTTTGTAAATGCGGTAATGATTACCAGAATAAGTTTTCCAAAGATAAATTATTAACCCAAGGTTTTGAATAGAATTTTATTTCAAGTACATTTGTGAGAGCTGGGGCTTGTGACATATTCAAAATAAAATTCCAGCAATATATTCTTTTTAAGAACCCAATGAAATTTAATGAGAAAATAAACTATCTCACCATTTCTCACTACTTGCGTCGTTTTAATGAATAAATACTATGAGATTAAAATAGTACTAAAACGCTTTAAATAATCATTTAATATTTGAAATAACTTAATACTGAGTATGAACTTAGTACTAAATTTGAACTGACATTTAAACGTATGCAGATTTAGAGCATTTTCATTGAAATGAATTTAAAAAATATAATAAGATAAGAATGCACACAAAAATAGGAATAGACATAATTGTCTTTTCTTTTACTTTACAAATGGAACTGTTCTTATTACTACTGCTATTCAGTTATTTCTAAAATTAAGGACAATTACTGATACGACTTGTTCAATGTAGTTTTTAAAAATGAATAAAGTCAACCGTAATTAAAAAGAACAGATAAAAGTTTTATTTGTTTTGTTAAAATCAAAAATAAACTTATGCATTTTTTTTATATATAAGCTATATTAAACTAAAAATACTGATTTTTTTTAAAAAATATTACATAAAAATAGTATTTATTTACTGGTGTTTAAAATATACTTGAACAGTTTTAAATCATTACAAACTATTTATTTAATGTCATACTTTAGTCTCAAATTAAAATAAATAAGATCTTAAGTTGAGGGACATGCTGATGACACAAAATAAGCTGATGGCATAATATATTGCATGATTTTTCAATTCTTTATTTTTTCTTAAAACGCATTGAATCAATCGAAAGTAAAACAATTATTCTTCAATAATCACCTTAGCAAAGGTTTCTGTTACATCGTGTAACCCTCATATTTGAATATTAAGAGAAACGGAGTTCGTTTTTCTCTTTTATGTATTTTTATGTAATAAATAAATAAGTACTTTTTAACTAGATATTATTGTGAGATAGTTATTTCTCTCACATCACTCTTAAAATAATGCTACTGACAGCGATCTAATATAAAATTTTAGTTGATAGATATAGGACTATAGTTCAAACAAGGCAAAAAAATCTATTGTTAATACTGTTGGTGTCAATATTTTTTTATGTAAAATTATTTAAGTTCGTTTCGCCTTAATCCTATGAATTATATTTAGTGAAATGTTATCAAACTTCTAAAACGCCTTGAGTTAAAAAAGCTTCTCTTTTCTGAGTCAAGTAGTCTGAGTTATGAAAGCATCCTTTTAGATGAGTGTTTTACACCTAAACGTATTTATGATATTTTTTATTATTTTCTGCCTGTACAGAAATAGAGTATTTTTTTCTTGGCGACCGCTATTTTTTAAGTCACTAATTCTCATTCAGTTTTTGTCATAATTTTCTTTAACTGTCTCGGATATCTTTTTTTTTTTTTTTTGCAATGCTCAAAGTACTGTGTATCAATTTATATTTTTAACTTCTATAAAAAGATAGCTATTGCCAAAAACATGATTTCTTGTAGTCGTTTCATAGTCCTACCTCGAATTAAATTGTCTTTGTATACTTTGGTTTACTTTTACGCAATTCGCTTTTTATTAAATTCATTTTTATATCAAGACTGCCGGTTTTACCGGCTTCTGAAAAATATCGAAGGTGGTATCAAACTTTATTTTCAGAAGACTCGATATATCTGTAACTCTATCCATTTAAAATATAACCTTTTTATTACTGAATAAATCTCGATTGATTTAAATCCATGAACATTTATATTTATTAAACTTCATACATTTATCAATCTGTATCTATTAAAACACTTCTGCATGTTTCTGTATACCTAAAAATTTAGCTATCTAGGTCTGCCTATACTTTTCAATCTCTAGCATATAAAAAAAAACTTCTATTGGAAACTAGTTTCTATTGTATTCGTAACTATCATTTGGCGAACATACATGCATATGACATTGCCTATACATTTGCCAATCTATCCTTCTATGTATCTATATCTATATGATGATAGTTATCAACGCCACACACGCAGAAACAAACAAACAAATATCTTATTTATGCACGTATTGGTGTAGCTGAATTAAACGTTACATTTTTTTCTCGCGATTATTAAGAATTTTTTGCTTATTCAACATTTGGTATATTTAAAAATGCCAATTTGAAAATATAAATTGTGTCAACGTATAAGTCTGTACAATATTTCCTTACATATAAATATATCTATATAGTTCTTTGAAATGGTTGACTTTACTCGAAGCATAAAATCAAACATCGCGAACATAATATCAAGGAAATAGAATGATTTCAAGCGAAAACTTCTACGAAAAGGCTCTTCGTAGACCGATAGCAATTTATTCTACAGATCCCTTTGCTGCATGTACAAAATGTAATAACTTTGACATAATACCCTATTTCATAAGCATGGTATTTCGAAGTCAAGATTACCTGATTTCTTTTGCAAACTTCACTTCATAAAATTAAATGAAGTGTAATATTAGCTCAGAAAATACTAGTTACTTTGATTTTTACTTCCTTTTACAAAAAAAAAAAAAAAAGGACGTATTGTATTTGCGAAAAAATTTTCATTCAAAATTCAGCCGTAATTTACATTTTGCTCATACCCGAATTAATATTGAGTTGTTTTTTTTTCATCCCGACCACACGCGGATAAGTGCCTAAGAACGTATGAAAACCCGAAATATCCATTTTGACATTCCCCGAGTTAATTACAACGACTTTTCTCGTGACGTCCGTATGTACGTATGTATGCATGTGCGTATGTGCCTATGTTCGTATGTGCGGATGTGCGGATGTATGTCGCATATCTCAAGAACGGTGTGTTTTGGAAAGTTGAAATTTGGTACGGCTTCTCCTAGTGGTGTCTAGTTGTGCACCTTCTCTTTTGGTTGCATTCGGGTGTTTCTAAAGGGATCTTTTGCCCCTTTTTGGTGGGGAAATCATTGTTAATTTCGATGTATACTCAAGTGGCGTTATAATTTGGTGGACACTTGGCGATATATCGCCAGTCCTTTGGTCACAAGTTTGGTCACCAAGTTGGCGACAAATTTGGCGATTGTTTTTTTTTTTTTTTTTTTTTTTCAAATCTGGTTTCAATTTGGCCACTGGTGGTGATATTTAGAGAGTAAACTATTGAATCACATTGAAATTGCCAATAATGGGGAAATGACATTAAAGTTAGGGCAAAAGGAAGTCATGAGATGCACACATCATCTCGTTTTCATTGTATTACAACTCTGCATTGTCGGATCATTTGTAGTGTTTTTATACCGTAACACTATAAGAAAAAGACAGTAGAAAACAGAAAGGGAAATTTCTGGGAAAAATTAAAGTGAATAATATAAGTGCAGTAGAGAAAGTAGTATCACGAAATTGTTTTTTTTTCATCCAAATATAAGTTCTATAAATGTAAAATAGAATTTTATAGTAAGATTAAGAGAAGAGTAAAAATGCATAGTGTAACCCAAGCCATTTGTTAAACATCGATGATTAAAAAATATAAATTTAATCCTGAGTTTTAAAGATAACAGATTGGTAAAGACGGTTCAAGAATCAAAACGGATCGATGTTCACTTTTTATTAGACATATATATCTTGCTTAATTATGCTTTTCCTAAAAAACAAACCTGACTATTTGTTTTATTTTTGGGAGGAAAATTGTTTTGCCGGTATTCAAAACCAAAATATTGAAAACATCTTTTTCTGATAAGTTCTGTACTTCTTATTTTCATCCAACGAGAATGTATTAAAAAACGTCTTTCAGTAACACCTGCAAACAAATATTTCCTTGTGGGTATGTTTATTTAATGAGACAACAGATATTATTGTCTGAAATAATTGAGACTTGCATCATATTTAAAGGCTCAAGTTTTAGATTTATTTTCATATACAAAATATATGGCCCAATGATAAAACATCTATTTTATTGAACTAACATTTTTCAATAATTAACGCCTCGGGGTTAGCACCGAGTTTTTAAGCTGCTAAATTAAAACCTGTTTTAGAAAAATGTTTTAGCCGCAGGTGAGGACTTAATTCATTTTTCTTCATTATTTTTATTTATAGATTTAAAGCTTATCTGTGAATTTCTCAAGCAGAACAAATAATTATTAATTAAAAAAGCAGAAGTTTGTTTTAATGGTTATGACTGACATATTTAAAATAACTATTTTTTTCTTTCGCTTAAAAAACAAATTTTAGCTGCAATTCTTTAATTATAATTTTTTTTTTTTGCAATGAAATATGTTTTGCTAAAAGGAATAAAGAAAACGAAAACTGAACACTTACTTAATCAAACTATTTTAACTCTGAAAATAATTGCTATAAGGAGGACGCCATAGTTAAGGATATAATTTGAAGAATGCATTCAATTGCATCTCGTTTGATATTAGTGTTTTTTTTTTTTTTTCATCAAAGCTCATAAATTCATTGCTATATGTTTTTGCGGTCATATGGTGTAAATCTCATTAACGAATATTTTTTCATTGTACTGCCTGATTAAGGATAGTGATCTTCATTTTCTGTTAACTATGTTATATTATTTTAAATTATTATGTAACCCCTACATGATATCTCGATTCTGACTGCTTGGGGGTCTGAGACAGATGCAGCATCTACAATTCATTCATGTTTTTTTCTTAACTATCCAACCTTGAACAAGAGTAAGCTCACCCTCGTACTATAAACATTAGTTTCTTTGAAATGAAAGTATTTTACATTGAACTACATAATATGCGCAAGGAATATAAATAACAGATGAGTAAGGGATTATTACCTCTAAAAAACAACTGCCTGCGCCTTTTGTCTTCTTTAGTGATACAAAAGTAATACAGTGAAACCTCAATAAGTAGTCGACCAGTGAAGTAGTCACTCCGTTTAAGTGGTCGTTTTTCTTTGGTCCCGACAAGGTCTCATTCACAGTAATGTAAAATGATCCTCTTTTACTGGTCACCAAATTTAATTTTACCCACTTAAATAGTCACTCAAAAATTGTTTCCTAAAATTCCTTTTCCTTATTGGATCTTGGAAAATAGTGTCGGATTTACTTGAAAGGCTGTTTGATATTCATTTTTCCTTGAAATCTCAATTCTCGGTTCTGGTCATTCAAAGCATATTTCTTGTTGTGACTCTGCCGAGTGCCGAGAATATGAATCTAACTCCTTCCAGCAAGACAGACAAAATTTAATGCCTGGAGAAACTTGGTCAATATTTAACATCTGTTCACAAGGATCAACAAACACAAAATTTAAAGCTTGATGTATGTTAGAAAAGATAGTTCTTTTCCATAAGCAACAACTTCATTATTTAACATTGAAGGATTGTATTAATGTACCGTAACTACATTAAAATAAGTTGTTGTTATTAAGTAATGTATAAGTAAGAGAAAATAAAACAAAGTAACTATAATTAGTATTTTTCCTCTTTTTAAAAATTTCCCCTAATTTATAGACATTGATTACATAAGCTATTGTTTTTCTCACAGAATTCTACTGCTATTCATGAATATTTGTAAAGTTTTTTTATTCTTCCTTAATTTCCCACTCCACATAAGTAGTCACTCCGCATAGGTGGTCAAACATTTTTGGTCCCTTGAGTGACGACTTAACGAGGTTTTACTGTATTTACAAGTTGTGCTGCCGGGAGTAACAGCTCGAATCTGCAACTGTTATTCCACATTGCAGATTCGATACATCTATCTGGTTTATTAGATTTTAGCGTTTGAGTACATCTTAACAAAAAACTCTAATTCAAAATACTAAAAAAAAAAAAACAATAAGAACATATATAAACTTACTGAAACTTCCAATGCTACAAGCACATGCAAGAATCGACACACCTAAGGCGGTGTTATACATCGAAATTATATTGTTGCGACTAAAAGTTATTCACCATGAAAAAGTTGAAATAAATAAACGTAAACAAATTTAACACAATAAACGCCAAATTTACCGGACGTTAGCCGCCAGACCACCAGAAGTGAAATATTTCTAAATATTGAAATATTTTTTAAAGCTTTTTCTAAAACAAAGTGTTTTGATAATGTTTGGTTGAACTTTGAAGGAGGTTAGAAATAACGAAAATATAAGCATTGTAGTACAATGCGTGTCCGTATCAAAGTCCCCTTAATACTAAATGAATATCGCATTTGCATCAAAAAATGATCTTCCGTTAACGCCTGCGTTGACGTTCGGTACGGAAGGACAGCGTTACGTAGCCATATTCCGACAAACGCGTTGATATGCGATGGATCCAAACAATTTAAACCAAGTCGTGAATTGGTTAGTTTCAAAATTTAAATTTAGAAAGTAATAAAAATTATTACTTGCTATTAATTTCTAATACACATGATAGACAGCAGTAGCCTCTGTACCAAAATTTACTTATCCTTGTTTCTTCGATTAGGGTTAGTTTTGCTCTATGTTATTGTCCGTTTTCCACGAGAAGGCACTTGACTCCGCCTTTGTCACTTGGTATCCGATGATTCTATTTCGCTGCCTTCGGTAGAAGGCATATTCAAATCATAGCATTTTGTCGTAAAGGCAGGAGTTTTTAAAATGAAAGAATAACGAAAGTAGCAACATACAAGTGAAGCAAATGATGTTAAGGACACTGAGTTTGTTCGCACATTAAAATGCACGCCAAAGATAAGGATGCCTGGTTGTCTTATTTAAAAGCGCGGGGATATGGTTACCGATCACCAAGCTTACAATTGAACTTTGCTTTCGAAAAGGCTGGGTGAAGTGCTTTCTCGTGGAAAACGGCCAATGCAAACGAGAAAGGGACATCCATTGAGTAATAAGGGTGTGTTGGTACGTATACGGTGCGTGAAAGTAGCAGAGGGCGCTGTTTAAGGCAGGCGAACCAGGATGGCAATGTGGGAACCTACCATCTTCTTCCGCATTGATTGTATATGATATGTCCTCTGCTACCTTCAAGTACTTTTATAATTTATAAGCAATACAAATGGAAACATTTGTATTGTTTATAAATCCGAGCTCGTCACATTCCTCATCATATATTTTACCAATAAAAAAGTGATTAATAAGGCTTCGAACACATACCTGTAGAGTCCGAGGCTCAATGAATGCCGTTCGAAGTTAACCTGTGTTCTCTATGGGTAACTGCGGCACGTTAAATGCAGCGTAGTCCTTTAAGCTCAATTGAGAATAAGTGCTTCTGCAGGTGCTGGATTAGGGGTTGCTCTGCTTCTGTTATGAGTCAAAAATATGTGCTGTATTCAGTGTTCCCATCCAGTCAGTTAAAAGGCAAGTAATGGTAAGCATATAAGACTCTGGAGTACAGTTTGACTTGAAACTACCTGACATTGAGCAGTAGTACCACATGAACCGGAAAAGCAACTCTGCTAATCATTTTGGGGCTGAACACCTTACACTTACACTTTGAAATAACAGCGAGATTTTTAGTATTTCATCTAAAGAAATCTACCTTTGTGGATAACTTACTAAAAGAAACTTTTCCAAATGCCAGAATATCGTAATCAATAATCAGTGCTGCAATTTTCATTATAAACGGTATTTGTATAAATGCGTAGTATAACGTTTTTTCATGTTGTTTTTACAAACGTAGATCCCCAACTTTAAAAATCATCTAGTGAAAGACATCGATGTTAAAACAAATACATAAGTGCTTTGTAAGCGTTGAACTCGTTGCCGCACTCCTAATTCATGTAGATAGAAATCCTTGTCCCTATTAGTTAAATATAAGATTTTTTTGGGGGGGGGGGAATTCGATACACGGTGAGACATGTAAAACAAGCATGAAAAAAAATCAAACAGAAAACTCGATTTAAAAGTCATATCAAAAATATCTTAAGTCAAAGAAAAAAGAAAAAAAAATATTATTCAACCCAAAAAAAAGAAAAAAACTTAAAAAACGTAAGTAAATTATGTCAGTCTCCGTGTTTGAATTATTATATGGACAGCCATTTAATTTTCTGTTCTAAATTTCGTTCCATATTACTTGAGGCGTCAATTATTGAGAAAATTGTCTCTTGCATTATGGACTTTTCATTGGAAAAGCAACGCAAAATCAAAATCTTTTAATGATGTATAATGCTTACATCGACAAAAAGAATTTCAAAAATGATTTTTATTTTCTTCCGCACTCAAGTCAAAGATAAATTTTTCTTTTTTGCTTTTCGGATTGCATTGAAGTTTCTTTAGATTGCATTTTTTTAAATGAAGGTTCTAAAATGAGATCTTTTGTTTCCTAAAATCTACATAAAAATACGAATTGATTTTGTCATCTAGTTTAAATACAGATTTAAAAATCGATAACTACAGATAAAAGAGCTTTCATTAAAATTTAAAGGGATAGTTCTGATGAAAATGGAAATAAGTGCATATATTATATAAACCTTTTTCAATTTTTGTTTGTTAGGTATTATCATGGTAAGAATCATCATACTGGTTGTGTCAGAAATACCTCTCGCATTTTAAATGAGAACAGCAATACAACTGATTGGATTTTTGGACACTTTTGGTTCAGAAGTTAATGAGCACTGGCTCCTTTTTTTTATTATTCATTAAAAGTAAAGTCAAAAATTTCGAAAACAGCAGCAGCATACAATAGAGTAACGTGCTTCCTTCTTTTTAATACTGGAAGTTTAGTTTCTTGAAGCCGCCTGAGAAATGAAAGTTTGAATTGTCACGTAACATTAATATAACAGTAGTATCGGCACATGTTGATGGTTATTTTCTCTGCGACAGTAAATTAAATGGGATATCACACAGTACTCATGGGTGTAGGATGGATTAACATCACGCAATTAGCCCCAGATAAACTACGGTGCAAGTGAAGGAATTATTTTCACCAGGCGCTGTACTTTAAATTTCTTCTGTAGTCATTTATCTAAAATAATAAAAGTTGAGGCATGCATCCATGTATCTATCTATCTATATATATATCTAAGGCATTGTTACTACTGCTGAACGACATAAAACTGAGCATCGAACCAGGTTTTGATAGATTAGTAATTTCTCAGGGTAAGTGTTTGCCTAGGTTGGGAAATTGTACTACCGTCTATTTCTCTTCCGTGGTTCTTCATCCCAAATTTCTTTCTGTATCCTTCAAGTGGCCAAAGTGAAAGTGATTCGCAGACAAGAAGGTCAAGCAGGTAAAACGAACGTTTCTCAAGTGGCGTAAGTGAAACCACTCGTTTTTTTGACGATACTATTTTTTGTTCTTTTTATTTAATGAAAGCTAATTTGCGTCACAAAATCGTTTATTTAAATTATTTCACTATTTTAGGCTTTCTCAGGGAGCAAAATTATCTCTGCGGTACTTCCGGGACCAAACAATTTCCTTGGTTATATACATTTGCATACAATATTTACAACTCCTTTTAAAAAGAGCCATTTTTACCGTTTTGTTCCAGGTGTAAGGAAATGTCGACCTTCCAGATGTTAAACAAATATTTGATTTTGTATGTAGACTGTCACGTACCCTAAGTAATGGAATCAAATAACTTACGTACTAAAATCCTTAGAAAAGTTTTATGCGTCCGTGTGTTTAGCAAGGTTATTTTTCGTAATGTCTCACAGCTTGGTGGTATTCTTTAACTTTGAATAATGCAACTAACATTTTTATTGCTTTTTACAAAGTCGGATCATACTTTTTTTTCATTGGTGAAGCCATGAGATAATGGTCATTTAAGGAGCATTAAAACTTAGAAACTTGATGTCATAAATATAATTTTTTTAGTCTAAATGCAACTCGGAGTTGTTTTTGTTTTAAATATTTAATTTTCATTTTAATTTAAATCTGCGTAAACATGTTCATAATTATTTGCATATTTTCTTATTCAGAGACTTTTAAATTAAAAAAAAAAAAAAATATGCAAGAAAACATTTATCTCCAAATTTCTAGCGTCCATATCATGTACAGCATCGAGCAACTTTAAACAACTTACCTGCTAAGATCAACATGAGACGCTTCGATAAAATGAAGTGGAGTTAATTATTTTCAATAAGTAGTATTTTGGGCTTAGAAATGCATGTGAAACTACGCGTTTCAAAGTCATGAAAGAAAAATGTAAGCATCAAAATAAATGCTAGTAACTTTTAAAGTATCAGTCAAAGATGCGCTCATTATCAAATTTATATTGATATACAGTGGCTCCTAAAAGCGTTCGTACACTTTGAAATTTTGTCGTAAAATCAAAATAACGCAAAACTGAATTCGAATGTGAAGTCTAATAATTTTTTACTTCGTTCCTACGTCATTCTTAATAAAACCCTGTAGTTTTTTTTGAGCAATCACGATTGCTTATTGCTTTCATTTCACCGTCCTTGATGTTGTGGTTCCTTTTTCAGCTTGGACCAGGCACACCAGCACCACCGGCCTCTGCAGGCGCGGCTCCGAGCACTGCCTCCTGGAATCCGTTTCTCCTGGTCAATGGCGTCCATGTCCTACACACACGCGCGCACACACACATATACACATACACACAGCCCCGCACACACACACACAACTATACACACGTAACTGCCCAGGAGGAGGGGTAGGCTTGGAGGGACAGGAGCTGTTTCTAGGAACAATAGCCCCCAATGAGTAGGGCCCTGTCGCAACTCATGATTGCGAAAAATATAATTTGAATTCAAAATTCAAGTGAATTATTTTTTTTTTTTCTTTTCAAAATATTGACGGATCTTCTTTTTGAAATCGGTCAAATAACGAAGAGACAGAGAAATAATACGCCACAAAAGGCATTGTACGCTCAAACATTTTAGAATAATTTCGTGATTAAAATTATCATATGTCATTTTTTATTAGTTTTGCATTGTTCTGACCCTTAAAAGTCATTTGGCTTTAACTTTTTCTTCATTTATTCCTTAATATTGTGCTTGTTACTTTAAAATGACTGGTATTCGTAAAAAAACCACAAACATCATTCAAAATTTGAATTTTTTGCTCACAATAGCGGTAAATTCGTTTGAAATGTCTCTAAATTAGTTAATTTATTTAATTGTAAAGTAAAGTGCTTGATAAAATGCTTTAAAGAAAATAATCTGACCGTAAACAAGGTAAGAAAAGGTAAACCGGCAAAGTTAACTAAGCGTGGTCGGAGATTTAGAGTTAAAAAATGTATGAAAAATACACATTTGAGTGCTGTAAAATGTCCTGCAGAGTTAAATCGAAATGTTTACATTTAATTTTCACCTAAAGTTGTTCGCCAAGTCCTCTGATTAGATGCATTAAATGGGACCGCTTCCCGCAGAAATTTTCTTGGCCGTGCGAAAAACAGAAAGCTTACTCTTTTCGTCGCAAAATCAATGATAAATAAGCTCAAAACGTTTGGGAATTACGTCATACTAACAGAAAAAATTAATTCATTACTTTCGGTTAAATTGTTGTATAATTCTAAATAGAAGAAAAAAAAAAGGAACATAATCTTCAGAACTTAGTTGAACCAGTTAATCAGGACGGGGAAGGTGATCTTGTGTGATCAGCATCAGGACTTGGTAGTTTGGAATTTTTTGTTGAAATAATGAATCATGCTCTTCATTTAAATATTTTAAAAACCAATTTTAAACTCTTAGCCAAAAATTTGGTTATCGAAACAACTTGTTTTTAAAATCAAGATAACGATAAGAAGCACACGGTTTTCAATGTTTGTGTCTAGTGCCTCAAAAATTGTTCTAAAGTTTAGAAAATACCCCTTCAATCTCCAGATTTAAGCTTAATGTAACATATTTAGAGATATATGGAGGTTAGATACCTAGGTTGCGAAAGTACGGCTTTAAGACAAAATAGAGCTAGAAACAGTAAGACTCGAAGAGCGGTTGAACACTTACTCAGATATTACGAAAAAAAAAAAAGAAAGAAAGAAAAAAGAATAAAATGTATTCTCAGACGTTTAAAAGATGATGTTGATACTACATGATAATTTAGTAAATAATAACTTCATAAAAAGTTACATTATTCAATAATATATAGACTTTTTTTAATGTACGAACACTTTTGTAAGATAAAATTTCCGGCACTTTTCGGTTTTTGATTTTTAAAAAATTAAGTTTTAATATTTTCAAAACAATTTCACGTAGTTTTGTTGAAAATTGATCATAGATCTTATAATTAATTACATATTCCAAAATATTAATTCTAACCAATGGATAGGGTCCTATTTCATTGAAAGTCGTAGGTGTACGAACACTTTTTGCAACCACTGTATGTAAGTATATCACAACACGGTTCAGGAGTAGAATTGTGATTCATTTAGCTTTTTTGAATGGACTATTAAATTGGACTTAAAAATTTTCGAATTGATTATAAAAGTACTTAAAGAAAATGTGTAATTTGTCTAAGGACAAAATGCGTTTCAATTTGGAAAGCAATACATATTTTCAGCATTCATTATTGTAACTTGGTGTACAAGTTTGCAAGTTAGATTTTAGCTAATTTGCTGCTATATGCTTCTACAAACTTCAAAAGTGAGTTAACATTTTTAAGCCTTATGAATAAAGTTATGTGAAGAAAAATATCCTAGTTATCTGTAAACTATTTCAAATTTTTAAAGTACTTATTCTACTTTTTTTCTTTGCAATAAATATCCGAGTAGCATTTAATCTATTACAATATGCTCCAATACAAGAATTCAGTATAACGCACACATTTATAATTAATAATTTTAAAAATTTCTATTGTATTATAATGTAAGTACAATATGTGTTATATAGATACTGACAAAAAGAAAAAAAACACGTAAAATTAAAAAAAAGGAATAACATATAAATGAATAAACGAAAAAAATAAATGACTGAAAAATAATTCTTTGCAAGCATGACATCAGAAAATACAATAGCATTTTTCCTTTTCTTACTAGGGATATAATCCTCTACAAATACTTGCATTTTGTAAGACATGTTTTTCTCCTCTTTATTTCTTAATAACAAGACTTCTGAAGGAGTATATCTTCTTTAGAACTTTATTAAAAGGTTTTCGGTATGTTTCTTTTTTAGATTTTTTCAAAACATATTTTCAATTTAGAAATGTTGGTTTTGAAATTCAGAAACTTCATTGAAAACTTTATAAAGGAAAACACACACACACACACGTTGAGTTAAAAATATCTTCCCGCAAGTGGTTTCCTCCTAAGTTTTACGTTTTTCAAAGCATCTTTTCTAATATTTCTTAAGGTCTTCATTACATTGGTTCTGGAAAAAAATAAACCGTTTTTTCCAATGCAGATTTAAAAGGAAAATCTTATTTTTTTAAAACAGGCTGTGGTCAATTTTTGAGAAATGGAAATATACTATGAATATTTCTTCATATTATGCCTTTAAAAATCGTCATAAATGTGTGTCAAGTTGTAAAAATTACGAATATTTTCGTTTTGTGTCCTTTTGAATTTTATTAAATAATTTTTGTCTGAAAAGTTGATGGTTTGATACGTTCAAATTTATTATTATTATGATTATTATTAGATTTTTTGTCAGAACAATTTTCTCTCAGATTCAGGTCTCATTTTATGCTTATGCAATGTTAATTATTTTTTACCTTTTCTCAAAAGCTTTTGCATAAGAAATTAATTACGTATCTTGGATGTTCAGTTAAAAAACATGATAAATACAATGAATAGTTCAATAAAGTTTTATTTATTCAATATAATTGCGAAAGAACTATATGATTATTTAATATTTAACGGAAATAAAAGTCAGAGCACGGGAAAGGGTAGACTGAATATGTATAATAATCTCTCTCTCTCTCTCTCTTTTTTACAAAAATCTTCGCCAATAATTGACATTTCCTTATTTGAACTGATGTCCAAATTATTGAGAGTGTTATAGTAAAAGCGAAAAAAAAATCTTGTTGATGTAGTTTAAAATATCTATTTACACGAAACTTTGCGCGAACCAAAACGTTATTTAAATTCAGATAACGATGAAATAAAGTGATATTTCTGAATGCGCATCCAGTACGTTAACACTTATCCGCCGAAAACTTATTGAAATAAATAAATTTAAATCTACCTTTCACTTCAACTGAAAATAATTATTTTTTCTTTTAATGTAGCTCTCAATTTCAGTCTAAAATTATGATAATGGTTAATGCATTCTGCAAACATGCTAACATAGCACATAATATCCATAATACAAAGATAATTTTAGGGGAATGAATATTTTAAAATCATTATTGTTGCTAAATAATGCATCTTTAAAGAACACGTGTACACACCTTGAAGTAAAGAAATGTTCAAGAACAAATTCTGAGGCATTACTTTTGCGTTGCAAATTTGGAGACTAGCTTAATATATTCTAATATCCTATCAGTAATTTTAAATTACAACGCATTAAAATCAATAAATAATTTTTGCATTGGTAATTTACCTTTATAATATGATTATTGCTTGGAATAAACCAGTAAATATGTAAAAATTGCTTTTTGAGAGAAAACACTTACATAAAAAGTGAAAAAAAAATGACGAAAGTACCTGATAAGTTTAGGAAAACCGTCAGTAATGATATTTAAGACATATTTCTTACGAAACATTCTGCGAATTCATCAACTTACATAGTTTAAAACTCTGGTCACGTGCTTTGCTACGTATTTCGAAATTAAAAAGAAAAGAAGAAATGGAAATTTTAATGTGAGTAATACGTTTCTAGAAATCAGCGTCTTTCAATTTTCGCAATCTCGTTTATATTGTCTCACAAGCTCATCACTATTTCTATCACGTTTCAGGATGCCTACGCATCAATTTATTAGTTAAGAATAATTTTAAAATAAATTTCGTGTTTCAAACTGAATTTGCAGTTTGATTTGCGTAAAAAATTCCTTCAAACCATTTATAAAAGTTCCTATCAATATTAGTTTATTGAAGTTAGCACCGATCAAGCGTTTAACAGTACTTGATAATGTAATAGCCGTTTTAGGGAATATTGCAAAAGGGATATGATTTGCATTGTAAGTTAACTGATAAAAGTTTTAAACAGAAATGTTTTATTCATTTATTTATTTATTTTTCTTTTAAAATAAAATTAGGAAAACTGTAAAACAAAAATTTGAGAAGTTTACTCAGATGAATTGTGTTTCTTATTGTCGATCTTTATAGATAATGATACCGATATTCAAAATCAGCCTATTGAATTAAACTCTAATCCAGACAAAGCACTAAAAACATGTTAGTAATGTCTACCTCTTGATTCATAGCTTCTGCTTTAGCACCGAACTATGTATACCTATGCACCACATAGGGGTGGGGGGGGGGGAGACCGGGGCAAGATGACTATGTTAACAAGTTTTGTTGCTTATTAATGTATTTTTAAGGATAGTTAAATTAATTTTACATGAGCTATTAGAGTAGTCCTTTGCAGTATTAAATATATTACCATTTAATTTTTCAAATAAAAATAATGAAAGATATTTTTATTTTTTCATAACCTTAACAAATCTTCGTCTTGCCCCAGCACTGGGGCAAGATGACTTTGACCTTGGAGCAAGATGACAACGTTGCAAAAGTTAAACATATTTATTGTTTGATTATGTTACCTAGTTTTAAAAATGATAACTGTCTTTTTACATCTTACAAAGTATCAAATTGAGCGTAATGAATTGGAGAGTAATGTTGAAGTGTTAATTTGTTTAGCTAACAATAGACACAAATAAAAATGCCATTTTCAAAATCAGAACATTCCTCATGCCACCACACTTGGCTTTTACAGCACTGGGTCCATTTTTCTGTTGGAGGGTCACAATATTCCTCTTTATAAGCAGGTCCTCTTATAACACCATAGTTTGAAGTTGATGCAACTGAATTACTTGGGATGAATGGAATAGATTTGGGCCTACAGGAACTTAGTTTGCATTTTTTTATTCCCTTTTTAGCTTCCCGAGCTTATTTTTCCTGTTTTTTTAAACAATCCTTTTTTTCGTTCCGCTTTGCTCCTTGTTCTGACATTTCTTTGATGGGTGTGCTTATAAGAATGTTCGAGCTCCGTTTTCTGCTTTTCCTTTTCGTTTTTTCACATTGTGTTGCTTTAGGTAATGCATTGAAATCAGAAACACTAACAGGCTTCTATGGTGCATCAGAATCAGCATTTGCCATAACTTCTGCTTCGTCTGGAGGGTTTACATGTTGGTTTCTACTCACAAAGTCTGAGGATTAGCTCCATTATTCTCATTTCCATCGCCAACAACATCATAGTCCGCTAGAAACAAGATAATTTTGAGTCTTGATCTGTCATTCTTTAAACCCTTTATCGGCATTTCCAACTGTAGCTGCTTTGAAGTAAGTAGTGCTCAAAATCTTACCTTTTTTTTGTCTATGATAGTTTGTCCAAGACAAATGACCATAAAGTTGTCACATGCTTGGCTATAGTAAGTTTTTAAAGGGCAGAAAAATGACGCATCAGGAACTGGAGACGATGCGATGTGTAGGTTGGCAACCCAACCATGATAATGTGTTTTCATTGCAATGCAGGGTTGCCTGCAAAGTTATGTGAAATTTATGATTGTCAATAATCAACAGAGCAGGAGATTATTTGCTTGGTTCAATTCCATCAAGTAGTCATTTGGTCAACTAGTTTATATTTAGCATCCGGTCAGCCGCTTTCTAACGACACCTCCCTTGATTCAATGCGCCCTTTACCCCCCCCCCCCCCCCCCCGAGGAGACAGAAGCGCAAGTTCGCGTGGACAAATACACAGACAAATAAGTGTTTACTGAGTTTAATAAAATGGACACATAGTTTAATAATTTCCGAAATACGGGGCAAGATGACGAGCTCGTCATTTTGCCCCGGATACAATAGAGGGGGCTAGGATATTATTGAGATAAATGTATTTTGGACTAGAATCCTGTAAAATAATAGTAAAAAACCGCTTACTTGAAAAGTTAAACTTTGAAAAAGTGCATAATTGCACAATTTCAATTATTATTGTTTTTTGAATTTTTCGTATATCTTGTTATGGTATGTATTTTAAAAATATGTTTGCTTAACGTTATTAGCTTTCATTATTATTTTATGAATATCATTTGACATAGTGTGTAAATAAAAAATGCTACTTTGAATTATTAATACTAACGCACTTCTTTATAAATCAGATGAAATCATAATATACTTCAAGAGCCTCAAACTCTGCTTCATTTGTAAAAACCCACCTTGCAATTAAGATCTTATTTTGAGATAATTTTCTCACAAATGAAGTGCATTATTCCAAAAGGTAGTGTACATTGTAGCTTTAAAAGCTAGTGCTAGATATAATCAACCATTTATAATTTAATGCAGCTTAAATCGGTAATACGGTTCTAAAGGTCGAAACAACTTGGCTCTTGATCAGAAGTGGAAAATTTACCTTCATGGATACATAATAGAAGAGATCAAACTATGAGAAGCGGAAAATACTACGGCAGCACGTTTGACGTCCCTTTGTTGAATTATTCTCTCGGATATAAACGATTTGTTTACAGGAGCAAGAGATTTAACAGAAGGGAACGTAGTTTTCTGTAACATACATGGATACTTTTAAAATAAATAATGCGTATTCCGATGTAACATTACTCGGTAAATGATACATTTAGCAAATTACAAAATAATGAGAGTAACAATTATGCTTCAGCAATAGCAAAAAAATATTTGCACTGCAAAATTGTATTTTAATACTGTAATAAACGAGTCGTTTAAAGTATAAAATGTGTAATTGACTTTTCTGTTCATTTCAACAATATCCTTTTTTTTTGCATTTGAAGTGTTTCCTTAATTCGTTTTTGGCTTATTTCTATGTACTTTAATACACGCAGATACTTACACTATAAATTACCTATAAAAATAGTTTTGTAACGATTTCTTTCACTTTTTTTAACCTAATTCTTGCAAATTATTTCGCAGTAGCTACAGGTAATGTTAATGTCCGTTCCAGAATGAGCTCTAAATTGCACTGTTACTACGATTTATGTAATACTTTTAGTTAAATCCGCTGGGGATGCCTGTGCTTTAAGGCCGGGGATTCTCACACATTTTGGCCCTCGAAACCTTTTGTAGAATTAAAAAATTTCTCAAACCAACCCATTCCATCCCCATTATTTGAAGCACTTGCTTAAGTACGCCAAATAATGCTACTCTATGGTTCAAATCCTAATACCTCGCTCTTTTATGTTCGAAGCGCTTCAGCGTTTTCATGTTCATAAAATGGCTCATAAAAACTAAGGAAAAAAACATAGTGAAAATTTAAGTTTCAAATTTGTCACTTTTTTTTTTTTTTTTTTTTAAGGAAAAGCTATTTGGCCTTATAAAAATCTTGGGCCCATATGGAAAAACTCTGGGCAAAGATTACTTCACGCAGAGATGAAGACAAAAATGCCAAAAAGTGAAATCAAACGAAAATGATTTAAAAGAAGACTTTAATATCCATATAAACCACGTTTGATAACCTCAAAAACTTTACCAAAAATTTCATGTTAGCTTCATGGGAAGGAGAAAGATCAATTTCCATATTTGGGGACACATATATTTCATTATTTTCTTTTTTTTTTTTAAATTCACTAATGCACATTCGTTATATGTGCAGCATAAGCATCACATATTCTTAGTATTCGCCTGATACTCCGGTTTCATATTATAACCGGTTTCATATTATAAGGACACTAAGAAGGCTAACCACGGTTTTAAAGGTCGACAATGTACTTATCTAGTTTCTCAAATGACAGGAAAATGGTAACGGTACACACAGCGACATTTATCTTTGTGAATTCATCAACTTCTTAAATTATGCTACGAGAACAATAAACAACTTTTTTTATATAATAGTAACCTACAGTGAACCATGTAGAAGCAAATTTTACAGCAAAATAATATCTGGTAGTTTTTACATCGATCATCTATAAAAAAAAAGTCTGCACTGTTTCCTGGTTATTAAATACTTCTTGTTGATTACGCTTTATCATCAGTTAACATTTCCGATTGCGATGAATCCACAAACTAGCAATTTTTTACAATGCTACATCCAAAAAAAAAAATTGTCATTATATTATCCTATGAAAGTGACAATTGGTTTATGGTAACTATAATAAGCAAAGAAATTTTTGCATTGTATGCTATCTAAAAATCTTACAAAGACTGCATCAAGTACAGTTCCGTGACTTTTAGTGGCTTCTTCTGCATTATTAATCATTTGTAATTGTAATTTGGAATGTAGCAACGAGACTAAATTTTTAGCTCGATCAGAAGCAAAAGTAACATAAAAATCTCCGATAAAAATGACAGAAATTGTATAATAAATAAAACCGACTTCAAAATTGCTCTAAATGAAAAATAACTTTATTCTTTGATCACCATTCAGACTACTTTAAAACAGAAGTTTTGAGGTCGGCGCAAAAGCAATAGATTAAATGCCGCGTCGTTTCTAAATATTTCGTTTATCAGAAAAAAACACTCAAACTTTCGAAACATTTTAGATTTTACTCTGTGATGAACAAATTAAATGTTTATTTATTATTTTTGTCTTCTCGGCCGTCCCCAACCCCCGCGTTGTGGAGTATGCGGGAATGAAGTTCGTTTAAATTATGTACACCCAGTCACAGTTCAAGACCCTAAATGAAGCACGATATTTTTAGTATAACTAATCACAAAAATGTTTTTGTTTTGAAAATAAATTTAAAGATTAAATGCTGCTTTGAATAATTATTGTTTACAATGTTATTGGTATTATATTGTGTTATTAAACTCACCTTTCGTTAGAGATTGCGTTTTGTTACGACGATCATCCATCTTCTGTTAGTTTCATCACTTTTTCTACTATCACTTAACGCTTAATGCTGACCCAAAGAGTAAAGAACAATATTTCCCCTATCATGCGCGCTTCTGTCGTATGTGCGAACGAAAGGATGCCAGTCGAGAGTTACGCGTGTTATGTCATAAATCGATTTACCCTCCCATAAGAAGTTCTAGCTTCAAAAATGTAAGTAGCGCCCTATTGCTATATGAACCATTTTTGTAAACCCACCTAACATAAGTATTGATAACATGGGCACTTCGCGACACCCTTCGTCTCTGCTTACGCCACCGTAGGTGCCGCAGTCAGCAGTTTGACAGTCCCTGAAAGCAATACCACGAGTTGACTTCTTTGATCCGAGGATTTTAGATCCGAGGAAGGGTTGAATGTTTGACAGCTTCGTTAATCTAATTAAAACATGCAAAACCTGTATTGCAGCCACTGCGTTTCATGACTACCGTCCCTAAAAATTCACGCCAGTTTCAAAAACCAGCATCACTAGAAGAAAATGTTTCTCTAAATCCCCATTTAAACAAATAGGGGAGGGTGGACCAATGCGGGTAGGCCTTCGTATGCCCCCCATGGTGTGTTAGCGGCGATGAATACGTATGTCGTGTTTGCCGGAACACCCCGAGTCATTATCAGTGAAGCAGCAGTGAAGCGGCATGGCGCAACCAGGCTTAAAATTAAAAAATGAAACATTAAAAAAAAAACGAAATTTTGTAACTTGTGATAAGTCGAAGACCAGCTTTTTTATTGTCCATAATATTGACTTTTTCTGACACTATCCACCTATAAACTACGATGGTCATTCCCTATTTTTAATTATTAATTTAAGGATTGAAATAAAAAACGTGCCTTTGGGCCAAGCGGGTCGGGCAAAGCGGGTACAGGATTCAATCATACATTTATTTAAAATTTCTTGAATCGTCTGCTGACTTAGATTTTCTCTTTCATTTGGATAAGTATAACTTTAAAAAGTTAGTTTTTAGGATGGCAATTAATTAGTCTATTAATTTAATCAGTTATTTCTTTATGTTTTATAAACAAATGTACTGACTTTAATGAGGATAGGTATAATATATATATATATATATATATATATATATATATATATATATATATATATATATATATATATATATATATATATATATATATATATATATATATATATATTTAAATAATGGCATTATAGCTAGTCAACTGTTTTAATCATTTATAACTTCTGATTTGTTTGGCAAACACACCAAATCACAATTAGTTAAGTTTACCCGCTTGGGGCCTTCTGGTAGGGCAAAGCGGGCTTTTCAAATACCTGTAAAGTTTGATAATAAATAAATATTGGGTTTAAAATTATTCAAAAATCACGTTTTACTTTGAATTTCAAGAACCCTGCTAAGATTGCGATAAATTTCCAAAAACTACAATTTTCGAGCGTTCTTCAAAAACCTACCATCTTTGGGTCACTCACTAATAGAATCAGTAATCACTAATAGTAACAGTAATCAATAATAAGAAATAATAGAAAGAGATAAAGACTACTGGCTCATTCATCCATATTAAACAACGGATTGCAATCCGTAAACTAGTACCCATGAAAAACAATTGTTTGTTTATATATTCGATTGTCATTGAAAGACCTCTTTGACTGAAAGACTGTGACATAATTTTAAAAATGTATTGTAAAGTATTAAAGTAACCACTTTGTTTATTATTATTTAAGCTAAATCCATATGTAAGTGAACTAAAACAATGCGTCTGAAATAAAATTGTAAACTTAGATTGTAAAAGTCGTACTCATAAATAATAGTTTTTAAAAATCGGTTACCAGTCAGTAAACTGAATTTCCGCCAAAAAATCATTTAACTGCAGCACTATATAGCTTTTCTCGATCACTTTACAATTACAAAACCTGTAGCAATATAAGAATATACTTTGTCTAGGAAGGGGGGTAGCATATACCTAAAAATTATCCTTATTATTAGACGCTTTTTCAACTTATATAACATAAAGCTCACGGCAAAGGGATCTGTTGAATGCATTTTCGATTCTAATTTAAACCCACAAGGAAGTTCATCCGAAGCTATATTAACATATGTTGATTCTCATCCTACCTCCCCTCGTCACTGCAGATGTCGGAACCTTTTGGCTATTGATTTCAAGCGGAAAGGTCCTTTCGCGGACGTATTACAAAGGATATCGGCTTCCGGAAAATGGTACTCGCGGCGTTTGATGTTCCTAATGTTACACTCGATTTAGTCTGTTGGAGATAAATCTTTCCACCAACGATAAGTTTAACCTTGTTGAAATTAACATATTTAGTATCGTTCGGGAGCAAGGGCTTGTAGCAGTTTTCGGATTAAGTTGGATCGATGTGGAGTTTTGCAGTCTAAACTCTAATTTAGCAAACTTAGTGAATTGATAAGTAGCTCACGTCATTTTGTAATAGTACGCAGTAAGGAATCGGAGTGGTATCTTTGATGTGGTTACTTAGATAAAATTATGTCAGATAGACGGAATGTTCAAGGTGCGTAGATTGACGAATGGTACATGGCAGGCACTGGTCATAAAATATAATGTTATTTGAGAAGAATTAGTGTTTTGCTGCATGGCAATACAGTAAAGCGTACTTAAGTTCAGGGCTGCGGAGTCGGAAAGAAAATGGCCGACTCCGACTCCTGGATCTTGAAACGCCCGACTCCAACTCCAACTCCGGATGTTTTTGATTTGTTTAATTGTATTTTTTCAACTCCCTCTTTCCCTTCAGGGAAAGGGGGAAAACCTCTAAACAGAGAATGAAATATTGATTCCTTTTCATGAAAATTTCGCATTTTGTTTCTTTATTGTAAACCCAAGAGACATACAACGTTAGAAATTCAATTTTAAAATCAAATTTTCCAATAGTTACGAGTTAAAAAGTGAGATGACTTAAAAATCCCTTTTAAAAAATTTGAAAAGGATTATGTGTAATTTGCCCCCTTTTAATGTTTAACAAATAGATATTGATCAAATCGTGTGCTTTCAATTTTTGAAAGCTGTAACTTGAGAGAAAAAAAGCTTTTTTTTCTAAATCCAAGTTCTTGAGAGGGGGTGGTTTGCCCCGGGTGACACCCATCTGGTAGATGACACCCAAAGTTAATTTCAGAGTTTATAAATACTTTAATTCTGAAAATTTTCGCGAATATATTTTAAATTATATTTCATCAATCAAATTTCAACGAAAATAGGGCACATAAACATCAGGAGCTAATTTTACACAAAATGCGGCGGTATACAAATTTGTACGAATAGCTTTTACTATACCTATATTTCTTCTTCGCTAAATTTTTAATTTAACTTGTATTGTCTGCTTTAGAATTAACCTTAATATTAAGATTTTAAGATTAACTAATTATTCAGTGTTGTAATCATGAAATCATTTACACTTATTTTGTTCCATACTTTTTAGTGAGGACCAAGCTTATAGAAATAGTCTTAATAAAGAAAAAAAACATTAGATTATTTTTCATCGAATCTTTTGGATTCGTGCTTTCGCGCCAGAACTTTTTTGAATTTGTCGATCACCCTTAAACGTTTCAACCTTAGCTACGGGCCTCGACTTACTAATTTGCTATGTTTCTTTCGCTATTTTATAACTGAGATCGAACAAAACACTATATTTCTATTTTTATTTGAAAGTGATTACTTGAAAATGTTAGGCAACAAAACCGTTTGCTGACAGTCGCTATTAGTTAAGTTAAAAAGCAAGCAAACTATAGGACGGCAACAGAAAGTTCGGTTAGCATTCAGGCTAGCTGATTGCCATAATGGCAGTTATTTTCTCATTAGTATCTTTTTATACATGTAATCGAACTAATTGGTAGTCAGTTTTTAAAAAATGCAAGAAGAGTCAGTGGAAAGGAAAGAAAAAAAGAATCCCGGAGTCGGCATGTTTTCTAACAACTCCGACTCCTTTACCCCAAAATCAGACCGACTCCAACTCTTCGACTCCGACTCCACAGCCCTGCTTAAGATGCTCACTTATAGAACTTTAATATAGTTTTTAACCTACGGAAGTGATCAATAAATATTATTATAAAACAACAAACTTTTTCATCATACTTTTACTGCGTTCCAATACATAATAAACACCTTAAGTTTGATTTAAAGTCAAGCAATCATTTTGCATTCATAATCAGTTTCCTAGACTATTTTTCTGAACTACTGACAAAACTATGTCATTAAATATTTTTTTTCTGGATTTGTAAGTTCTTGTGCGTTGGCCTGACTGCAGTTGGTTTTTAGTGAGATTAATTAATTGTGAATATTTAGCAAAATATTTACTTCATCACCATCTGATTTAGATTTTTCTTTTCTTATGCTCGGCTCTTGCTAAAGAGCTGAAATTGTCAAACAAAAACGGTCTATTGAATATTTGTAAGAGTGAAGGCTTTCACGGCCGGTGTCAATATTATGAAAGGATTCCGGGCTGTTGTGCCGTGGTCTGAGTGTATATTCTCCAAACGTTTCGGCTGCATCTGCGGCAGCCATCCTCACTGGTTCCGAGTTCGTAACTTCCAAGGAAGAGACTTCTTGGCAACTGATGCAAGTGTCGAAGTGCTGTCAACATTTATAGGGCATGGGTCCTCTTGGTTCTGGACTGGGATTGGCTGGTGAACGTCTGTCTTCATCGCTTCCTGATTGGAGCTTAGGCTCTCCTTTTCCTGCTCGGGGATTGGCTGCTGGGAATTCAGCTGAAGATCCGTTTTTGTTTCTGATTGGCTGGAGGTTCTTGTTGTTTTGATCCTTTTCAGTATGGGATGCCAGAGCTTGTTTATCTTTATTCCTTCTTCTTTCTTGTTGAAATTATTTGGATGTTTGAATATCTCGATGGCTTCTCCGTTCAATCTCGCATAAGAATGGCAAGTCCTTGAAAGTATTTTTGTCTCTTTGAATTTGATGTCATGGTTCCCCTCACTAAAAGTGTGTTCTGCGATTGCTGACTTCTGAGTGTGGCCTAGTCGGCAATTTCTTTGATGTTCTTTGATTCTAGTGTTGACGCTTCTCTTAGTAGTTCCAATATAGGTAGATCCGCAGGAACAGGGAATCTTGTAAACACCTGCGGCGGACAAGGGATCTCTTGCATCTTTCGCAGATCGTAATAAGTCGCTGGTTCGGTGGGTGGGTTTGAAAACAGTCTTGATATTGTGGCGTCGCAGAAGTCTTTCGAATCTATCAGTGACGTTCTCAACGTAGGGGAGGTAGGCTGTGGACTTGATCGGATCTTCTTTAAGTGGCTGTTTTTTTATTTTGGGGTGGAAGGCTCTTTTGATCTCTTGCTTTGAAAAACCGTTGGCTTGGAAAACATTTGTGAGGTGGGAAATTTCATGCTCGATAGCAGTCGGTTCGCAGATTCTGTTGGCTCTCACGAATAAAGTTTTCATTACACCTCTCTTCTGTCGAGGATGGTGATTAGAGTCCTTGTGAAGATAGCGATCAGTATGTGTAGGTTTGCGATAAACACGATGGCCTAGGGATCCGTCATCTCTGCGACTGACCAAGAGATCCAGGAAAGGCAACTTCCCGTCGTATTCGGTTTCCATCGTAAATTGGATATTCTCATGTTGGCTGTTTATGTGAGTCAAGAATCGGTGAAGTTCGTCTTTTTCATGGCTCCATATCACGAAAGTGTCGTCGACGTATCTGAGCCAGCAAGTCGGTTGTTTTTCCGCAGTGCTGAGAGCAACTTCTTCAAATTTCTCCATGTAGAAGTTGGCAATTACAGGGCTCAATGGACTCCCCATGGCTACACCGTCTATCTGCTCATAGATGTCATTGTTCCACTGGAAATACGTGGTCGTTAAGACATGCTGGAATAAATCAGCGATATCTGGTGAAAATATTTCCCGTACCTCCTCCATGACTTCCTTGATTGGAACTCTCGTAAAGAGAGAAACGACGTCGAAGCTTACCAAGATATCTGTTGACTGGAGACTGTAGGTTTTGAGCTTCTCTATGAAGTGGGACGAATCTCTAACAAAAGTTTCCGTTGCCCGACATGGGGTTTCAGCAAACTGGCAAGATGTTTAGAGAGGAGGTGAGTAGGAGAGTTTAAGGCTCGCGCTCATCCCCAGATTATATGGATTGCCAAAAATCCACAAAGAAGAGTTGCCGTTGAGACCTATTGTCAGTGCCATAAACTCTCCTACTCACCTCCTCTCTAAACATCTTGCCAGTTTGCTGAAACCCCATGTCGGGGCAACGGAAACTTTTGTTAGAGATTCGTCCCATTTCATAGAGAAGCTCAAAACCTACAGTCTCCAGTCAACAGATATCTTGGTAAGCTTCGACGTCGTTTCTCTCTTTACGAGAGTTCCAATCAAGGAAGCCATGGAGAACGTACGGGAAATATTTTCACCAGATATCGCTGATTTATTCCAGCATGTCTTAACGACCACGTATTTCCAGTGGAACAATGACATCTATGAGCAGATAGACGGTGTAGCCATGGGGAGTCCATTGAGCCCTGTAATTGCCAACTTCTACATGGAGAAATTTGAAGAAGTTGCTCTCAGCACTGCGGAAAAACAACCGACTTGCTGGCTCAGATACGTCGACGACACTTTCGTGATATGGAGCCATGGAAAAGACGAACTTCACCGATCCTTGACTCACATAAACAGCCAACATGAGAATATCCAATTTACGATGGAAACCGAAAACGACGGGAAGTTGCCTTTCCTGGATGTCTTGGTCAGTCGCAGAGATGACGGATCCCTAGGCCATCGTGTTTATCGCAAACCTACACATACTGATCGCTATCTACACAAGGACTCTAATCACCATCCTCGACAGAAGAGAGGTGTAATGAAAACTTTATTCGTGAGAGCCAACAGAATCTGCGAACAGACTGCTATCGAGCATGAAATTTCCCACCTCACAAATGTTTTCCAATCCAACGGTTTTTCAAAGCAAGAGATCAAAAGAGCCTTCCACCCCAAAATAAAAAAACAGCCACTTAAAGAAGATCCGATCAAGTCCACAGCCTACCTCCCCTACGTTGAGGACGTCACTGATAGATTCGAAAGACTTCTGCGACGCCACAATATCAAGACTGTTTTCAAACCCACCCACCGAACCAGCGACTTATTACGATCTGCGAAAGATGCAAGAGATCCCTTGTCCGCCGCTGGTGTTTACAAGAATCCCTGTTCCTGCGGATCTACCTATATTGGAACTACTAAGAGAAGCGTCAACACTAGAATCAAAGAACATCAAAGAAATTGCCGACTAGGCCACACTCAGAAGTCAGCAATCGCAGAACACACTTTTAGTGAGGGGAACCATGACATCAAACTCAAAGAGACAAAAATACTTTCAAGGACTTGCCATTCTTATGCGAGATTGAACAGAGAAGCCATCGAGATATTCAAACATCCAAATAATTTCAACAAGAAAGAAGAAGGAATAAAGATAAACAAGCTCTGGCATCCCATACTGAAAAGGATCAAAACAACAAGAACCTCCAGCCAATCAGAAACAAAAACGGACCTTCAGCTGAATCCCCAGCAGCCAATCCCCGAGCAGGAAAAGGAGAGCCTAAGCTCCTATCAGGAAGCGATGAAGACAGACGTTCACCAGCCAATCCCAGTCCAGAACCAAGAGGACCCATGCCCTATAAATGTTCACAGCACTTCGACACTTGCATCAGTTGCCAAGAAATCTCTTCCCTGGAAGTTACGAACTCGGAACCACTGAGGATGGCTGCCGCAGATGCAGCCGAAACGTTTGAAGAATATACACTCAGACCACGGCACAACAGCCCGGAATCCTTTCATAATATTGAATATTTGTTTTGCCGTATCCAATTTACCTTCAATTGAAAAAACCCCTGTTGCTTCATTAAAATTTTACCGATCTCCTTAAAGAGACATTCAAAAACTTGAGCAGCTTAACTTACTGTACAGTCATGCGAGTCATCCTGTGTTTCATAAAAATTTCTGTCGTCTCTTAGATTTATATTGAGTCCATAAATAATATTAGGTTTTCCATTGCATTCTTCTATGTAGTTGTAAAACTGTTGTGCACTTTTTGTAAGTTAAATGTATTGAGTGAATTTCAAAAGCTTACAGAAATGCTCCAACATTGCATTCAGGTCTCGTCTGTGTTTTTTGCAATCTGTAATATACTTTCTCCGTTTTTGAAGCGTAATTTTCTGTATTTTAATCTATAGTGGTGGTTTTCGAAAATATATTAATTTTTAGAATTTCTTTTGCAGTTGCTGGCCGCATAAAAACTGAAACAGTGAATGATAATACAAATTCGTTTTCATAAAAATCTCCATTTGTTTTTTGTGTTCTTAAAATGGTAAATCAACAGTTAGTTCATTATATGAGAGACAAAGTTTTTCTTGCTCTTCTTGAAGATTTATGAGGAAGGTGATTCAAACTTTTGACGATGCTTCTGGAAATAGTAGGTTTATTAGCAGCAAAAGTTGGAAAACGTTTGCATAGATAAACTTTGCGCAATTAGGAATACCGCGGGATTATGCAATCGATCCCGCGGGTTACTTCGATCAAGCGGGATTCGAGATCGGGATAGACCCTTTATACATCCCATAGCGGTGGTCAATTGAGGTTGGTATTCATTGGAAATGTATTACGTGAGTTTAATCTATGAAATGTCGGTCAATATAGAAAGTTGGTCAACTTTAGAGGTTAAAAAAAAGGATAAGAAAGCGATTTACGAAGTAGAGTGAAATAAATATATAAATGCCATCAAAATGTTTTCGTGTTTGTTCAGAATGAGAAAGTCTGTCTGCAGTGAAATTTTAAACATTTATCATCATAAGAAGTTGAACTTTTAAAGTTTTCTGTTGAAATTAAATGCATTTACTGAAGATTAAATGTTTAATTTACAAAAGTGCTGCGTAGTTGACCTTAGACTTTGCAGACTTAGTGCTGTCTCTCGACTTGGCATCCACTTTCATGTTCCACCTTAACTTGTAACAGGGGAGGTGAAAAAGTTGAACGTAACAGGGGACGTGAGGCCTCAGAGACCGCTTTATTTAAAAAAAATCCTAAAATTCGTGTAATTAAGATACATTCCTGTAATTTCGCCGAGATGTTCTTTGCAATCTAATTAACATGGAGAGAAAATATTTTTGAATTTTGAATTGAAATACGCCTTTTCCGAGGAAATTTTGCTACAATCTTAAGATTTTTCGAAAAAATCAAATGCTGCAGTAAATAACTAAACACTTGTAATAAAAATTAATCTGTTATTTATTATTTATTTTCTTTTAATTGTTTAATATATTCAGAACATTTTAGTACCAGAAAATTGATTATATCATGGTACGGGAAAATGTTGACACCCCGTTATTGATTAGTATTTCGCGTCGTATTTCGAGGAATAATTCAGCCTTCACTGTTCCTAGAACATCATTGCGTGACGTTTGTAAACCTTTCAAACACATCTCAACCTCATCTAGATTATTTTGCATCATTTCCGCATAACGCGAATAAGATAAATGAACCTATATCGGCGGATCTAAGAGCCATGTCTACTACAGCCGCAAATTGTAACACTGAAGAGAAAATGCGGTCTAACAGACCGCTTCTACAGAATGCAATGAAATTTAAACCAGATGCACTTGCCTAAAGATACTGATAAGCAAGGGGGATGTTCAAGGTCACAAAACAAAAAGCTATTGAGTAAAACCCTTCAATCCGACTGAAAATAAAATAGGGGTGATTAGATGAACTTTTTAGCGGTCTGTGACACCGCACTACCCCTGTTAAGGGATAAAAGAGGACAACTAGACAATTCGTGCTCCCGCTTTCTCACCAGAAGCCGTACACCTGAGCTCTCAGAACACGAAAGTAAACTAGAAGCTTTGTTTTGCCGAGAGTGTGTAATCCAAATAAACACTGTACGGCTCTTCAACATCTCGGATAAAAATGCAATCTTTAACTTGGCGATTTTCAGCATCTCAAATATCCGCTAATTTATCACTTGGATCGTGGGTTCAGAAAACATGGCTAAATGTCTTGGAAAGCAACGTTGAACCACTACGCCATCCAGTCGGTAAATATCAACATTTCAAGTGCAAAAGCAATGAAACTTGCGTGCACAACTAGAAATGCGAATGAACTACAGACGTCCCTCGTATAACACGATACTTCTATACAACACGGTTTCGATATTACACGGTACCAAATTTGAGATTCTTATAACATGGTTTCGATATTACACTGTACTAAATTTGCGATTCTTATAACACAGTTTCGATATTACACGGTACAAAACTTTAATTCGTAACTACACGATTTTGTTGTAACACGAATTTTAAAAGAAAAAATTTAATTTTTGTTCAATACACTTTTAAAAAAAATTAGGATATCAACTGTGATACGTTTTTACTTTGTTTTTATGAAACTTTTACGAAAAATTGTCTGCCTTGAGCTAAAAAGTTTGGTTTCCCAGTATGACAACAACTTTTAAAATTTAAATGCATTCTTGACTTTTCTCATCAGTGTTCTAAAAGCAAAAATGTGAATATTATTTTGTTTCCAATGCATTGTAAGAAAATAACATTAGGATTAAACATAAGTTAAATTTGGCAAACGATAAATAAAAAATGTAGTAGAAACAAAACATGAAATAAAATAAATAGATTAATTCTATTTATTTTATTTTAAATGTTGGTTTATGGTTGTTGCTCATGAACTTTATCGCTACAGAAAAGCTCAATTTTTTTTCTCATAGAATGCGTTTTGTTCTTAGTACAGATAGAAAAGCGGATAAAGTTTTTTTTTTCTAGTTGTGAAATAACAGTTTTAATTTGAGGTATGTAAAATAATTAAGTTTTATCGTTTATAACAACTCTTATTTTTAAATCAGTGGAACTTTGTACGTTCTGGTTGCAAGTTTTTGTTTGTATGTTTTATTGAACTGAAATTTCAGCTATTAAAAAATTTGCACCTTGTGACTTAGTTTCGATATAACACGGTATCTATTGAGATGATTTATGATATGTGCATGATTAATTAGGTTAAAAAATGAGTAAAAAAATACTTAAAAAAGTCTCGTATAACACGGTTTCGTTACTACACGGAACGAATTAACCGTGTTATACAGGGGATACCTGTATTTTATTTAACTATTATTACTTACTCTTTAGTTTCTCCTCTTTTTCAATAATCATGTGCTTTTTAAATTGTAAGGATAAGCCTATGTACAAAAAAATATAAGCTTTTTTTGGTTAACGTACAGTTTCGTTAACGTTTGCTTTGTTATTACCTTACCAGACGAAAAAAGTTAATTATCTAGCAGAAATACCCATTAGGTTACTGCATGAAACAGCGTAAGTGATACTAGTTAAATTAAACGTATAATAAGTATCAGCGAAACATTTTTAGGGCCGTAGTTACGATCAGAGACAAGAATTTAATTTACTCAACCAGACGTCATTATTTTCCAAATGAACCTTAACGAGAAAGGCAGCGCCAACGTTTTCGAATAATCTAATGACATTGGCCTTCGTGGTTCACAATTTTAAAATTGGGGTAGTGAATATAATTTTATCATTTCTGCCTTGATAAATATGAGAAGCATAGAAAGTTTTAAAAAAAGGCAACATTAACTAATGAAAAAAACTTAATTAAGAAGATTATTTTGTTCGGGTTTTCTTAGAAGGATGAAAGTTAATTAGAACAAAGCTATTTTCCTAATCACACAATTAGTGATTTCTTTTTAATGTTTCTGAAAAAAAATGTATTAACACTTTCCAGTTTTACAAAATATTTGTGTGTTCTTCGAACTGTTTAAAAAATCAAATCTTAAACTTCACAAGTTGTTTCATTACTTAGAAACAAGCAACAATAAATATACTTTTTAAATTTTTGTATGAGGTTACTATATCAGTTGTCAATGTGTCAAAGCATATAAAAATATGTATTTCTGAAAAAAAAATGGTTTGGTGAAGGGTTACGTCAATACTTTTTCTAAATTAAGATTCAAGCACCATCTAAAAAGCACTAAAGTTTCAACAAACTAGATTTCATTTTTAAGTAGCAAACAAGTAATAAAAATCCTCACAAACAAAAAATTTTAATGTCAGGTCAGTAAAGGGTCATGTTTTGACCCTTTTTTTTTTAAATTGACTTAGTGATCGTTTCCTCCCAGGTACGTTCCTTTCTATCCAGGTTCATTCTTTAAAACATGTTTATTCATTCAGTAAGTTACCACCCTATAGCCAAGGCTAAGGCAGAAATACGTGAAATACACCGCCAGCTCAGTCATTTCCAGCCGAGGACTGCAGTTTCGTGCTTATTAGCATTCGAGTTGAACCGAACCATTGCTTCGGTCACTCGTCTGGTCAGTGCTAATTCTGTATTAGCTACCAGTTTTGTTTGGCACTCTTGGCTTCCTTAAGAGGTTTTCCATCTCCAACTCGGTCACTTTCCTATGCCGGGCTGATGAGTGCTAATAAGCACGAAACTGCAGTCCTCGGCTGGAAATGACTGAGCTGACGGTGTATTTCATGTTTACTCATGTTGTATCATGCAAGCGCAATGATAAAGATGTTGTTTATGACTTCTGAGATTATAAAGAAATCAGATGAGTCAACGAGAAGTGTTTTTGTGAGGAGAAGGCACTGATTTTACTTTATAAATTAAGATATGAAAGTAAATTAGCAATGCGCATCTTATATTAGGCCCCGCAAGTTTTTAGAAAGCAGTAATTAAGCAAATCTAATACATGTATTTTCTCTTCAATTTCAAAATAAAACTCAACGTGTTATTCTAAACAAAATGATTAAGGCATCTGCATTTTTAAAAAAAAAAAATCTGATAAGATTAACGCTAGTAATGGTAAGATCTGTATTTTTTTTCTAAAAAAACACAACATCGAAACAAAGCCAAAATATGAAATTACAACCGAGAAAGAAAGAAGGAAAGTCAAAAAATGAAACTTAAAGGTGCTATAAATAAACGGAAAGAGCAGAAAACTAAAGGAAAGAGAAAAAAAGATTAAATTGGTTTCATTTGCAACCGCTTAACGTTTCATGAACGTCCTCCTAAAAGTTCAGAGTAGCGTTTAAACTGGATATTACATTCTTTAATACTACATGGAATGTCCAAAAACTTTTTCTTTTATCTTTTACACAGAATGAAAAATTGAGCACTTTTCTTTAATTATCACTTTCATTCTCTCAGTAATGGAAGTTAATTCCTAAAGAACAATTTTAAAAGCATATTTTTCATTCCAGGTAAAAGAAATTCTTCCAAAAACTTTTATTCTTTCATATAAAAATAGTACATTATTTTATGCTTCAATTTGATTAGAAATTTGAAGTTTTATTTTCGAAATATGTTGTTCTTAATTACTAACTTTTTGTCTTTTAAGTGGAGATTTTTTTTCATGGAAAAGGAAGAAATTTCAATCGAAAATTAATGAAAAACATTATTTGTTATGACTTCCGGTTTTCGTGTGCTATGTTAATTTACAACTCCAATAACCTATAGGGAGAGCCCCAGCCACTGTCTAATGGCGGATGAAAAATATAAAACAAACGCATGGCCGTAAGTTATAACTTGCTTTGACGCTTAGTGAATGGCAGTTATTCTTCATCGTGTTTTTGGGAAGCTTTCTTTTCTATTCTTCTGAAATTACATTTCACCATAAACTGCCTGAAGCCTGTAATTTACCCCCAAGAAAACAAGTGGAACGAAATGTTTCACCTTTTTCTTTAGTATTGTTTATCACAGCAAGGTAGCGTATTCGAGCTATGGAGTTGCAAATATAAAACTGGTTCATCTTATATGGGGGGGGGGATGGAAAAGTTTAGCAAATGAAAATGTTAGTGGATATTTTAATAAAAATGTAATTCAAAGTATTATGACAAGGCTGGTTAAAAAATAAAATTAGTTGAAAATGTATTTCAAAAAACCCCACCTCTGCCAATACGTAATAAAAAAAGCGTATCCGTAATCACTGTTAACATTAGTATGTTAACGGTGTTGTACCAGTTGTAAGTAATCAGGTATATGTTGTACCAGCTCTTTGAAAATATGCTGACTCAGCAACTGTTTGTTGAATCAGAAGAAATGGGGTGTCCTATTTTTGACCCAGCTAAACTATCTATCGTCACTCTAAACAGGGGGAACGAGGGCCCGCGTGCGTAATTTTTTTCATTTCTTTATTTTTCAAAAAAATATTGACAATTTATCAGCGCAAAAATGTCCACATGATTGAATAGTCTTTTCTTTGAGTCATGTTTTCCTTTTTGTGATTTAAAGAAATGAATTTTTTACTTGATAGTTTTTTTTTTTTTTTTTTTTTTTTTTTTAAGTCTTCAAAATTACGTCTCATGAGTTCACACGTACACGTTTTAAGGGAGCACATGTAAATAGGCCTGGAATACATATGAACACGATTAAAAAATTGTAAAACAATCATCATTTTTTAAAGAATAGCTCTTTAGTATGAAACATGTACGTACATAACAATTACAGTGAAAGGTTTGTTACTTACACTGAATCAGTTTAAACTATTTTCCCGACTATATAACTGCTCACGGAAATTTCTAAGTCTCGCTGCATCTTGTGATCACTTGGTAGGAAAAAAAAACTAAATACGAGTAAGAATGCATACTACAAAGAATTGTTTTATTATGCAAATGGCATTTTAACTATATGTTGCTTTTAAATTTCATTCATAATATGATAATGTAAATTTAAATGCTTTTAACTTAATTTTTAACTAAATGAAAATATCTTGTGCAATTTATTTCCTGAAAGTACTATGTAACAGTTAATTGTAGACAAAGTATTTAGTAACGAACTAATGGAAGAATAAAAACATCAAAAATAAATTAATTAATATTTAATAATAATAATAATAAGTAACAAATTTACAATCTGAATCCAAAAAAATAATAATTAAAAATATTGCATATTTTTTGACACTAACTATAATGTGTTACACTAATACTAACATTGCGGAGACAACAGGAGTACTTTTCACATGTAACCCTAGATGCTGTGTTCACAACTGCCTCTCATCCACCTTTAGGACATCGAAAAAAAAAGATGATTTTTAGTTAAATAGAAAAAAATAAATAAACATTATCATAAATATACTTAAATGTTCATATAATTTTTTGCAATAAATAAGTTTATCGTATTAGTTACCTTAAAATATGTTTTAACGAGTAAAAGGCAGGGGGAAAATTACATACAAAACCTACTCAAACAAAAGTTTCCACCACAGAAGCGTAAAATGTCTCATAGCTCTAAAAGTTTGGCAACACGTAGGACTAGTTTCGCCACTAGTGCAATTTTCTGTTTGAAGTTATTTTAGTAAAAAATTCTATGTTTACAAGTGCCCCGTGTTCACATGCACCTCGATCCCCCTACAGAACAGGAAATTTAAAGCACATATATATAAATAAAACCATGAATATATTTATATGTGTGTATATATGTATGTTGCTTATACAAATCCACAGTTTTCGTCGGATCTGGATCAAATTTGGCAGGGAGGTACTTGGGCTCCCGAGAAGAAACGTAGAGGGTTTTCAAATACCAAAAAAAAAAAACGAACCGCTCGAAATTTAATTTTGGAACACGAAAATTTCTCTTTCTACCCGAAATAATTATCTGATCAGTGCAATTTTAACGCAATTCGAAAGAACGTGAAAAATACCCATTCAGTTAATTCACTTCCTCCTAATTTCAAAAAAAAAAAAACTGTAAAATCACCGGGAAAGAATTAAAAAGCACTTTTACGCTTAATGATACTCTTATTTTCATATCGAAAATTATCGTTTGCGTGATCTCATTTTAAATTAGCGCTTAGAAGGTTGCCTCTTCTTTTTTCCTCGGCTGTGACTAAATAAAATTTTGATTTTTTTTTTTTTTTTTTTTGAGGTAAAAATTTCTCCTTTTGCTTATTATTTGGCGATTTAACTTCTTTCTTTTTTCTTTTGAATTTTAGGTGTTGCATTCAATTTATTTACTTTTTTTTCAAGGTAGACCGTGCGAAGCCGGGCAACGCAGCTAGTTAATTAAAACAGACTAAAATGAGTAAATTTAATTTCTGCAAGAAAAATATTATTATTTTATTCTTCATATATTCCTTAAAAATATTTTTAAAATTCATCTATTTACTTAAAAGCTGCAAGTTGGTATGCGTTGAGTATTACTCTGTATCCAAACCTTTATTAGTTTAAATATTTATATTTCCTTATATTTCTTCATCGTTGACAAAACTACAAGTCACATAATTAAAACAAAGCAAGGATACGTATAATCTTTTACCAGTCACGCAAAAATATTTTCTCTAATCCTCTACATTTCGCCAAATACATTTTAAAATTCCCTTAAATTAAGTTAGCGTAATCTACACCCTCCACACATGTTGACACGAAAAGAGGATTAGCTTATATTGAGTTAGAAAAAAACCCAACGTCACTTCAAGTTTTAAATATTTATATGTCCTAGTATTTCTTCATCATTGACAAAACTACAAGTCAAATAATTAAAACAAAGCAAGGATACGTATACTCTTTTACTAGTCACGCAAAAATATTTTCTTTTTTATCTTCTACATTTCGCCAAATACATTTTTAAAATTCCTTTAAATTAAGCTAGCGTAATCTACACCCTCCACACATGTTGACATGAAAAGAGGATTAGCTTATATTAAGTCAAAAGAAAAAACCAACACCACTGCAAGTGTTAAATATTTATATGTCCTTATATATCTTCATCGTTGACAAAACTACAAGTCACATAATTAAAACAAAACAAGGATACGTATACTTTTACCAGTCACGCAAGAATATTTTCTTTTAATCTTCTACATTTCGCCAAATACATTTTAAAATTCCCTTAAATTAAGCTAGCATAATCTACAACCACCACACATGTTGACATGAAAAGAGGATTAGCTTATATTAAGTCAGAAAAACCAACGTCACTTCGAGTGACGATAAACACGCTTTGGATATTACCCCGTATTAAAACATCCCTTCCTTATAAGATTTCAGAACATTAAGCGCATCTTTCAAAACTGTTTCATCCTATTTTGTGCACCATGATAATGGCACACACGTTCCTCTTTATCGACGGAATCGATCTTTTCCTTTAGCTGAAGGACGGATCCTTGCCAAAGTCTGAACATCCTGTTATTAAGTCCGCGTAAACTCGGGCTCTCGGTTTAAATTGCCTATGCTCATTCAGACGAGAAGAGTTTTCGCTTTTCTTTGCTCCAGAAATCCTTTCAACGAGTGATGATCTAGCGGTGATCAAGTTCTCTTGTTCAGGAATTTAGTTACAAAAGATCTTGGTAAATGGGTTTTCCCTCTGTCGCACGCTTCAAGAGTGTTCGTGTTATTGATTACTTTCTGATTTGGAGATCGAGTGAAGCTGCGAGCACATATTGAGGAAATGCAAATGAAATGAGCACGTTCTTAAAGTCTGAGATGTCTTTTATAAATAGTTGTTGTTCTCGCCAGAACCTGTACTTTGAGTTAAATTAGCTTTCGTTTTTAACGAAAGGCAATACTGAATTTAGCAGATAAGAATACAATGAATGTATTGAAACCCGTTCAATTTCAATGATGTTGATTTTACTCTTGCAAAATGGAGTGTAAATGAAATGCTCGTGTCGTCTATACGTGTTGTCAATCTTCATAGCTGTTTTTAGAATACATGTTACTTTTATTTTATTTATGTGTGCGCCCTTTACCATACACGGGTTTATCAAAGATAACTTTAAATTTATTAAATTGTAACTTTTTTAAAGCAATTATACATTTTGTTTAAGTCTCTATTAACGAGTGATTAGTTTTTCAACATTCAGTTGATCATTTCGTTTACTTATGGAAAATAAAATGAACGAGTGTTATACAATTTACTCCAGTTGTTAAATATATAAATTATCAAATTATTTTGGCTACATTTTCCAATAAAGATACATTTTAATACTAAAAGCAACTGTTGATTTGATTGTTTCATTTCGTTAAAAGAATGGATAAACAGGTGCAGTCTTAAAATCTATGATGAATTTAATAAATGGGGTTAGAGTTATTATTTACTTTTTTTAGTTATTTAAAATAATACGATCATATTTTTATGAAACACTATTTCGTAATCACTCATTTATGATTCAGAGTTCAAGAAAAGCAGCAAGCAAAATGTGAAAATTTGCAAATGAAATCATAACGTTTTTGAAGTCTATGATGTTGTTTATAAATAGTGGTTATTTCCACTAGAAAATGCACTTTAAGTTAAATTAACTTTCGTTTTTAACGAAAGGCAATACTGAAATTAGGAGATAAAAGAACAATGAATGAATTAAAACCTGTTCAGTCGTTTATTTCAAAGATTTTGATGTCACTGTTAGTGAATAGAGTAAAAAGAAATGCTCTTGTATTTTATACATGTAGTCAATATTCATAGTTTTTTAAGAATACATATTACTTTCGCTTTGTTTATGCGTGATTCCTTTACCAAACACAGATTTATGAAAGATAATATACATTTAATAATTTGTCACAATTTTAAAGCATTTTTTTTAAATTCTCCATTAGAAAGTGAGTAGTTATTAAATATTCAGTCGATATTTTCGTTTACTTATGAAAAAAATCTTTTAAACGTGCAAGCTTATTAACAACGCGTTATACTATTTACTCCAGTTTTTAAAATAGTTCAATCATCAAATTAATTTCGTTACATGCTCCAAAAAAAATATACGTTCGTACTAAAATCTACTGTTGATTCCTTGTTTCATTTCGCTAAAAGAACGTATATAAAGGTTCAGTTTTAAAATCTATGATGAAATTTATTCCATGGAGTTAGAGTTATTATTTAATTTTTTATTAGTTCTTCATAATAATACGATAATATTTTATGAAATACAACTTCTTAAACATAATTTATGATTAAGAGATCATGTAGAGATGCGAGACTACATGGATACATTGTAATTAAATGAGTACGCACTTGAATTCCATGAAAATGTTTATTAATATTAGTTGTTATTCCAGCTAGAACCTGTACTTCAAGTTAAATTTCTCCATCGTTTTTAACGAAATGCAATACTGATTTTAGCTGATAAAAAACAATGAATGTATTGAAAGCCATGCAATCGTTTATTTTAAGGAAATATGTTTCACTGTTGGTAAATAGAGTGTCCAAGAATTAGGGGAGGGTGGCCCAAAGCGAGTAGGTTTTCCAACAACGGTCGATAGTTGTAGTTTTTGGATTCTTATCACAACAGCTTCGGTTTTATTTCCAAGCAGGGTTCTTGAAATAAAAATAAAAATTGATTTTTGTATTATTTCAAACCCAATATTTATTTATTTATTATTAAACTTTAGAAACATGTGAAAAACCCGCTTTGATCTACCAGGGAGTCCAACGCGGGTAAGCTTAACTAATTGTGATTTTGTACATTTGCCAATCAAATATGAAGTTATAAATGAGTAAAATAATTACTTAGCTACCTACCATTGTAAAAAATACATAAAAAAGTTGTGCTTATACAATTTAAAGTCATCACATGTGTTTATAAAACGTAAAAAAATAACTGCTTAAACTTATAGACTAATTAATTGCCATTCTATTTTTTTTTTATACTTATCCCATTGACATAGAAAATCTAATTCACAGTAAGTTACCGCCCTATAGCCAGGGCTAAGGCAGAAATACGTGAAATACACCGCCAGCTCAGTCATTTCCAGCCGAGGACTGAAGTTTCTCGCTTATTAGCACTCATCAGCCCGGCATAGGAAAGTGACTGAGCTGGAGATGGAAAAACCTCTTAAGGAAGCCAAGAGTGCCAAACAAACTGGTAGCTAATATAGAATTAGCGCAAACCAGACGAGTGACCGAAACAATGGTTCGGTTCAACTCGAATTTTGAAGGCAAAGCAGGTATATTCACAGTAAGTTACCGCCCTATAGCCAGGGCTAAGGCAGAAATACGTGAAATACACCGCCAGCTCAGTCATTTCCAGCCGAGGACTGCGGTTTCGTGCTTATTAGCACTCGTCAGCCCGGCATAGGAAAGTGACTGAGCTGGAGATGGAAAAACCTCTTAAGGAAGCCAAGAGTGCCAAACAAACTGGTAGCTAATATAGAATTAGCGCAAACCAGACGAGTGACCGAAACAATGGTTCGGTTCAACTCGAATTTTGAAGGCAAAGCAGGTATATTCACAGTAAGTTACCGCCCTATAGCCAGGGCTAAGGCAGAAATACGTGAAATACACCGCCAGCTCAGTCATTTCCAGCCGAGGACTGCAGTTTCGTGCTTATTAGCACTCGTCAGCCCGGCATAGGACAGTGACGGAGCTGGAGATGGAAAAACCTCTTAAGGAAGCCAAGAGTGCCAAACAAACTGGTAGCTAATATAGAATTAGCGCAAACCAGACGAGTGACCGAAACAATGGTTCGGTTCAACTCGAATTTTGAAGGCAAAGCAGGTATATTCACAGTAAGTTACCGCCCTATAGCCAGGGCTAAGGCAGAAATACGTGAAATACACCGCCAGCTCAGTCATTTCCAGCCGAGGACTGCAGTTTCGTGCTTATTAGCACTCATCAGCCCGGCATAGGAAAGTGACTGAGCTGGAGATGGAAAAACCTCTTAAGGAAGCCAAGAGTGCCAAACAAACTGGTAGCTAATATAGAATTAGCGCAAACCAGACGAGTGACCGAAACAATGGTTCGGTTCAACTCGAATTTTGAAGGCAAAGCAGGTATATTCACAGTAAGTTACCGCCCTATAGCCAGGGCCAATGTATTTCACGTATTTCTGCCTTAGCCCTGGCCGGTAACTTACTGTGAATATACCTGCTTTGCCTTCAAAATTCGAGTTGAACCGAACCATTGTTTCGGTCACTCGTCTGGTTTGCGCTAATTCTATATTAGCTACCAGTTTGTTTGGCACTCTTGGCTTCCTTAAGAGGTTTTTCCATCTCCAGCTCAGTCACTTTCCTATGCCGGGCTGATGAGTGCTAATAAGCACGAAACTGCAGTCCTCGGCTGGAAATGACTGAGCTGGCGGTGTATTTCACGTATAGAAAATCTAAGTCAGCACACGAGTCAAGAAATAATAAATAAATATATGATCAAATCCTATACCCGCTTTGCACGAAGACACGTTTTTTTTTTATTTCAATAACTATAACCTTAGATTTAAAAATGAAACAAACGAAATGACTATCGTAGATGTTAGGTGGATGGTGTCGTCAGAATAACGTAATATTATTGACAATAAAAAAAAGCTGGTTTTCAACTAATCACCAGTTAAAAAACTTCATTTTTGTTTTAGAAATGTGTATATATATATACATTTTTTTTGAAACAAGTTTTATGTATGTTATTAGAGCCTTCCTAATTTCCCAAGAAAGCCCCAAAAGCATTAGAGCAACCACGGTCAAAGCTACGCGAAATTTGCAAGCAAGAACCAAGCATATTTCTTGCCTGCAATTCCTGCCTCGCAAGGTTGCAGCTATCCAGTCACACATTTGCTCCCATTGGGAGTTCAGTCAATCTGGACGGGCCGTTATCAAATTGAAGCCGATGCACCTTATAAACATGCTCAGTCAATCTTTAAACTGGTAGCAAAAAATATCTTTCACACCAGTGAAAAGTCTGCATTCGGGCATCTTTTAGCAATTCATTAAACTTTTTTGCGTAGATACTTAATTTTGCGGGGAAATAGGTGAAAACCTCTGAAATCCCGAAACGTTCCACGGAGATAACCAGTAACGTTTCGGAATTTTTTTACAGTGAATAGCAAGTGGTGGTTATTAAGTGCTACTATCACTATTTTTAATAGAACTACAATTTTCAAAGTACATGTATATTTTAGAAATGAATGATGGAGTTTGCACTTCTCTAATAAATTAACAAGGTGCGTAGAAATTTATTTATTTATTTTTTTCATAAATGAAACAGCAACGGATAGCTATTTTTTTTTCTTTTTTGTACATTTGGGGAATAATGTTTATGTCAAGCTTGCATATTTATTTAAGTTATTTCTTATAGTATTACATGATCTTGTTTTTCAAGGATCAGTGTAGTTGACCTGTCAAAGAGACGTAGCCCAATAATGGTACATTTACCACAGTTTGTGTTAGAACCATTCAGCCTTACATTATGGGAAATATATGCTGCTATCTTTATGAGGCCAGTTAGCGTATTTTATGCTAGAAGTATGTTAATATTATTAAATAGTAAATATACATCCATTTCTACTTATATTTTTGATTTTTATTAGTAATAAAAGGCAATTACACATTATAATAATGATGAAACAAAATCTAGTCCTCGCAAATATATTACTTGATATTTCTGGCTATATCTATATGTTATTTTTAACAGATCCCAATTAGATTTGCAATGCAAAATTAGAAGATACTTTGGATACTAGTTTCATTTAACTACTTTTGGCTATTTTTGAGTTTCATCTTTTATTCGTTAGTTTGAAAAAATAATAACAATAAATGCATAAGAAATTGGTGGATATATTTTTTAAACCAAACATTTTACTGCTTTTTATACCCATAGAAAATATTACTTCAGGAGAAGAAGAACAAAATTGTATGACGTAAGAAAGAGCTTCAGTTGGGGGAAGAAATATATATGAAAGTTGGAAAACGAAATTTCGAAACAAAAGTAGGAATATGAAAAAAGAATTTCTCTCAGAGAAAGTACTGTGTTACATACATAAAAAATACAAATGCATCGGCAAATGTTTCGCTCGTTTTATTTTGAATTCTATTTTGAAGAGTAAATGTTAAAAATGTTTGGGTAAAATAGAAGCTTCGTTTTTTATTGGTTGCTCGCATGTCAGAGATTTTGAAGCTGAAAAAATTAAAATGAATATATTTTTTTAATACATATCTCAATATACATGCATTTGATCTATAATTTCGTATCGACTGTAATTTTGTTTGTTTCGAATTGGTGTCAGTAGTGGAAAAAAAGCAAAAAAAAAAAAAAAATGAAGAAAAAAATTCTTTTTGAAAAACTACTTGGGACGTAATATGTAGATGTATCACTAATGAATGTCATTGAGGTTTATAACTAATTTAGCATATTTTTCTTAATGATTTTGCTTAAAATAGATATTAATTTGTGCAACTGTATGCGAAAGAACCAAAAAATTGTAAAATCAGGGCAATTATTTTAAACAACTGACAATTTCTACGTTCCTACAAAAATGTTGGGTATCAGTAGGTTTCTAAAAGAATCTTGCTCTGATAAAACTATCCGCCGAAGTTTCTTTTTAGTAAACCGGGAGGCACATAAACAACCTTTACTTAGTTAGAGACCTTGTAATAGTTTTGGGACTCCTGACTGGCCAGCAGATTAAAATGCGTTGGCCATGTCCAGCGAATGTGAAAAATTTCGTTCCTCAGAAAATTCGAAATTCACGTTTGAATGTTTTTAATACGCCTCTCTCTTCGAATAATGTCTGTTAGCATCTTATTTCAAAATGAAACAATAATTAAACTATGAAATAATAAGCGATAAAGGATATGAATGACGTGTTTCTGTAGTAGCCAATCAGTAGTCTTAAAATTTTCGCATGGTCTCTAGCAAAGTTAAGGTTGTTTACGTGCAGCCGGGTGACTTGGTGATAGGGATTTGTTAGAACCTGAGTTTAGTAAACATTATTAAGTTCTTAAATTTTACTGTTTAAAGGAACATAAATGAAATTAGAAAATATTTTGTTGGAAGATTAAGTGCTTAATTATATAAAATCATAATTTTGTATTTTGAAATTGGACTGATGCGAAATTTAAAAAATAATTAAAACCATGAATGCTGAAGAATAAATTTATTTTTCTTTGGTACAATAATATGAGCCTTTTATCTTTCTCTATTTTTTCACTCTTGCTTTTGCTCCTGAAAGATAAACTTTCATTTGAATAAAATTAGTATCTTTGAAGTAAGAAAACCAACGTTAAAAAAGCACAAATTTTGCCAATTACAGCAGACACGTGTTTCGGCGTTCTCTATAACACCGAAACACGTGTCTGCTGTAATTGGCAAATTTGTGCTTTTTTAACGTTGTTTTTCTTACTTTACTGTTCTGCTCAAAGGTATTTATTTATCTTAGTATCTTGGGTTGTTAAAGTGATTAAAGTGACTTATAATAGGGAAGACGGAATTCCATAGAACTTTTTTGAAACGTGTTTTCCTTTCTGAAGGTTATTTTAATCTTTAACTCTGTATCCAATCCTTGCCATAAAATAAACATATAATTCATTGATTTACGGTAGAGTTAAACCATATTTCAAAAATATTCATGCTTTGTGCCATTCAAACAAAGTGATGCAATATCATGCAAGAAATTGCAATTCAATCACGATGTTCTTTAGAATCTAAAATGCTAAACAAAACCTACCGTTTCGAATAATAACTAGAAACAACCACAAATTCCAACATTGAATAACTATTACAAAATAGACTATTGGACAATTTACCGGTTATGCTACTCCGGAGGACTTTAATGATGAAAGAGGCGATCAATTATCAGCTAAACTATGAAGAGTGTCCAGCAGAATAATGCTTCATAGAGACTGCGATAGAATTTCTAGATAATAATAATGTAATAAGCATGATAATCGAACTCCTTCTAATACAATGCATAGATAAATATAGTTCAGTTTGAACAGAAATTAATTGATATAATTTAAGCACATATCAATGATAATTCTGCAAGCTTTGAAAAATAACGTTATATGTTATACTTAAGTCTGTAACTATATATCAAGCTATCTTTTTAACTATGTAAAGAATTAAATAAAAATATTTTTGCCTGAAAAATAAAATAATTATAAACAACGAATTAATGCACAAATTAACAAGCATGCTGTTTCGGACTTACAAGAGGCCCTTTTTTAATGCAAAATAAATAAGCTTATGGATAAAATACATCCAACAAAAGCCAAAAGGATCTGATAAAAGTATTTTGTTGGATATGATTTTCATTTGTCTTATTCCGTTTCTGCATAGTTTCAATACTGAACGCCTCAAATATGACATATTGTTTAACAACTTTGAATTTTTACTGAACCCCCCACTTAATGACTAAATTCCTTAAAACTGTGACTATACGTAAAAGCAACCAATTCTCGAGTTTTACGAATATGAAAACACGATTATTGCAGTAATAAAAATTTCAAAGCATAAAATTGAACATAGAACTCGAAATGAATATGTAGTATTGCTCAGAATAAAAATTAATTGATTACTAAGAAAAATAATGAGTTCTAACTCAGTTTTTTAAATTGGTCGGAAGCTTAGAGGACCTTTTCACAATCCGTTAAATTTTTTTCCGACAATTTATTTTCTCAAAATCAGCTAGAATTACTCCAGAAAATGTGCTACGTTACACCAATTAACAATGATAACCTTGCACATTTGTTTTAACAAATTATTTTTGCACACAAGGAAGTTAGTGATTCATTACAGTTCACAAGTGTTAGCCAGAAAAACGACAAACACTTTCGACGTTAAAGTTTAAAATGACTTAGAAAGTTTCCTCTATAAAGAAACAAAAAGAATTTTCGCTTAAAAATAATAAGATAAATACACCAGTAGTGAAGAGTTTTTCAAATTGCTTCTCTAATGGCCGTTTCAATGTTTATATTTTAAAAATAATATTCCAGGTTTACCAATGGGTTCAAATGTGCAGCAGGTGCCCATTGCATGTTTGTTGCACCTGTAATAGATCGGGAGACCTGAAATCCTATTTTTCTTTCCTATTATAAATCTTGAAGTGCGCATTATTAAATCACTGGCCACTACTGGTGTGTTTACGTTACAATAACTTAACCGATATAATTTAAAATGAAGCATTTAGTCAATTTGCATTGACATGATAACCTAAGCAGATAATAATGCAATGTTCCTGAGTAGGGAATGCAATACCGGTACAAACATTCAATACCGGTTTTCGGTATTTTTAAAACGTGATACCGGAATACCGGTATTAATACAGGTATTTGGAATTTCTCAAAAGAGGCTCCAAAACATTTCGTTTCGTTGCCGCGTTTCATAATTTTGTACAAAAATTGTATTATTTATGAAAACGTATTGTAAACAAATATAAAATGAAGGAATAAATGTCATAAGAAAACACATAGTGCATCTATAGAGTTATCTCTAAGCATGGAACTTATTTTAGTGCTCAACTGTACTACAGTTGAAAATACTCTTTCTGAATTCACGCAGGTCGATAGTACTGTTAACAGTGCGTGATATACCTCCTGTAGTTGTTCAGAAGTCTTTCATCTTCAAGTAATTCGGTTTCTTACTCGTTATTTTTTGATAAATCCTTTTTGTGTGTGTGTATATATTATTATTATATTTTAAAAAATTATAGCTAGTTGTAATCTCTTACCAAGAGACGATACTAAATGTACTAAATATTCCAATATTAACGTCATTTTCTCTTGATCAGGAGAGCTTTGTCTTTGCTTTTTAATAACTCTTTGGTTTGAAATCTACAGTAATCTTGACTAAATCTGATTTTGTTAGTTTCTATTATTCGTTTTTGCTTTCTTTTCAAAATGTTTGGTATTTGTAATTTTGTAAATATCTGAAAATATGTTCATTATGCTTACCTCTATGCAAATTTTCAAGGCACTATATAATTTCTAAATATTACATTGCCATGCAAGAAGTCAAATACTGAGACAAGACAACAAACCAATGCTGGTGACAACAAATATTAGAGTTTGTTATGGTAATAAAAAAAAGATTTTGTCAAATTTTGTACTTGAGACAAAAAATTAAAAAAGAAATCATTAAGTATCACTACAATTGATGGTTCGAAAAATTTGTCAATAAGACATAGGACAAATGCATTCAAAATTACCCCCAAAATTACTTTCACAATAAGAAAAGTGAGTGACCAGGAAAATGTAAACAATAAAAAATGGTGCACTAAAGAACACGAAAATGCGATTCATCTTATCATCTAGCAATGACAATATCATTTTGCAATCTTTCGCTAATTTTCTTTCCTGCTTTTGAAGCCGAGTTTTTATATCATTAAATTAAGTTTGGATCTCTAGCATGGAAAAAGAAATGTACATTTAGAAATATAAGTAATTTTTGAATAAGTTAAATTGAACACATTCTGTAATTAAAACTATTTGTTATTTTCAGCTAATACCGAAAATACTCGTATTTTACATCAGCAATACCTGTATTTCGAAATTGCGAAATTGCTCAAATTACCGGTATTCGGTATGCCGGTATACCGGTATTGCAATCCCTATTCCTGATGTATAAAACTTTAACTTTGAATTGATGTATCACATTTTCTTGTCGATATTTTAAGTAAAGCCTCGAAGATATGTAGTTACAGAGGGACTCGTGAAAGCAATAAAGTTTGTTTTATGTATTTTAAAGAGATGTTCATCATTCCTAACATACCAACACGCTTATATGTTTTGTGCAAAAACACTTTGAATACTCCTCCAGGTATTTTAGATGAAATGAAAAACATTTTTCCTAAGTTTTGTCTCATTGAAATAAAACGAATGTTCTTCTCAATAAAGGTGCAAATTTCCAGCATTCAAAGTAGGGGAATGTGGGGCAAAGTGAAATGGTTAAGATGACAGTTTTTTTTTTTTTCAAAACACACAAATCGGAAATTTGTTTTAAAAAATTACAGTACATAAAGATACAACATTGTATTTTATAATAAAACTAGCGTTGAGAGAGTATTTATTTCATTTTTGGCAGTAAATTTGAGTCTTAAAAAAAAGAAAAAAATGGAGAAAAAGTGGAAAATTTTCACTTTTTTTCCATGGGGCAAAGTGAAAAATTATTTCTTTGTCTAATGGAATATTTTCTATTTGATTATAAAACGTACTTTTGATCAAAAGACTCAGTAAATAAAAGTTGAATGAATAAATGAAAAGATAATGAAACAAAAAAAAAATCGAATAATTAAATGAATAAAGCAATTGATATATGAAGAAAAATAAACGAGCGAGTAAAAGAATGAATGATTAAGAAAATAAATGAATGAATGAATGAATGAGTGTGTAAGTGAATTACTAAATGAATGATTGGAAATGAATTAATTAATAAATGAAAACGTAAGTGATTTAGATTAAACGATTGAGTAAATGAAACAAGATATTTCACTTTGCCCAATCCACTTTCCCCCGTATGTACTTCACTAATTGCACAACTTATTTAAAATACAAAAAAACTCATTATTAACTAAATTTTCGCTGCATTGAGTATTAGAAGGTCTCAATTAATATTTCGAATGATAATAACTAGAACTTAATCATTTTCTAGTAACAAAAAGAATTTTTGTCTTAAAACTAAATATTACAATATGAGTTTTACTTTTTATAATTGTTTGTATTACCAAATTCTTTAATCTTCGACGGTATTTACTCACTGGAATATAATACATATGGTACTATACAGTTAAATAATACCAGATTGGTGGAGCTAAAAGCAGAGTAAATATTTCACCATTTAAGTTTGCAACACTATCTCACTTTGCCCCATGTTCCCCTACATATCTTCAGCTCAGATCAACAGTAAGATATTAAAGAGTAGAAGACATATTTAGATATTCTACTAATGTTCTGAAGTGACGATATGTACCTAGTTTATTAGTGCTACGTTCTTTAGTTAGCAAGTATGTGTATTGAGCTTTATTATATGGTACTATTTATTATCATATTTATGGTCGAAAAGTTTGGAGAAATATTACCAAACTGTTCTCAAGTGATGTTAATTCCGTTTTATTCTGCATTAACATCTCAGTAACAAAAGTAAGATGTGAATATCCCTAAAAAGGAAAGCAATTAATTTAAATGCAATCGTTTTCAAATCTTAAACCACTGTTTACTGTTTAATCTTTACTAATAATAAAGCTGAATGTCTCCCCGTCTGTCAGGATCTCTGTGACGCGCATAGCGCCTAAACCGTTTGGCCGATTTTCATGAAATTTGGCACTAGGTTAGTTTGTAGCATATTGATGTGCACCTTGAAGCGATTTTTCAAAAATTCGATGTGGTTCTTTTTCTATTCCAATTTTAAGAACAAAATTATCATTTGATGGACGAGTAAACTACGAAATTATCATAACGTGGAACCGTAACATGGGCACAACCCAATTGGCGAAATACGAAATTATCATAACGTGGAACTGTAACATGGGTACAAGCCAATTGGCTAGAAAATTCACCATACATTATTTGTAAATATACAGTCGAACCAAAAGACCTTTTAATTTTTCCATTACGGGCCAAGCCGTGCGGCTACCACAAGTTAGTTATAAAATACGATTTCAAGCTAAAATTGATTTGTCCCAAGAAGCACGTAAATAGTTTCATTAAAAACGCATTAAAAAGGGAACCACATCTGAATGTCGAACATGTTTTACATATGAAAGTTCAAATTTCTGAAACGAATCTTTTTTTATCATACGAAAAAATATAAACGAAGATTTAAATGCATGTATTTTCCTTGAAGAACGAACAAACGCACACAAAATATTAAGCGGAAAACTGGACGTTGTAAAGATCCTACATCCAAAATTTTGACCTTCCATATTTCACCGACTTTCGTTATACGGTATTCATGTATAACTGCATAAGCTTACATTGACAAACATGCGTGACAGAAAAAAAAACGTAAAAAATACGGAGAATGATCAAAATGCTTTCCTTTTTGCTACGCTTTTTTTAATTTAATTTCTCATTTTTTGTTGAAAGAAGAGAACAAATTTAAATTCAGGTAGGGATGATATAAATTTTAGGCTTAAATTTGAATAGCAAATCATGTAGCTTACGCTCCAGTTCTGTAATTTTTTTTTTTTTAATTTTGTAATGGTAAAAGAAAAATACAATAAAAAAAACAAAATAAAAAACACAATTTGACCTAAGACGTTCCGTGGCACGACATGCAATCAAGCGGGAAAACATGATTGCAAACCAATAACAAATACATTTACTTTATTTTGTACATCATTATTAGAATGGACTAGAAATAAAAAAATATCGAGTTATAGTTGTACTAGTTTAACTTGTAGTGCTGGAGCATAAACTTTTATGTTAAATCCCTTAAGGCTTTGACAAAATATTAAATCCATCTTCCCTATTTTTGCACCTTTCCTTTCATCATCTCTTCCTCCAGAGTATAACTCGACAAAAAGTGCACTTTTGCTTTTTTTATCCTTATTTCTACCCTTCTTGTGGTCTCACGTGTTAGAGGTACTTTTTTCTCTTATTTTTTTATTTACGTTAACATTTTCTTGTTGAGTACTTTACCGGTTTCTTCTTCGTCCCATTCATGCTTTTTTTATATTTTCGACTCTTTCTACCCATCCTATACCTCGAAGGCATTTTTCTATTTCGACAAAATGGGAACTTTGGTCGCATTGGAATGCCGAGTTGTAAGTTTTTGATAAGATGTGAATGAGTATCCGTGAAAAAGTGGGATTTCTATAAGGTCAGGCACTTTGTCAAGTTTAGATACTCTGAATATTTTTCAATATTTTGATTTTCGATATCAATAGATGCTTTAGAAAAGGTCAACATCATACACAACTTTGCATAGTATAAAAAAATCAAGTACAGTTAAGCTCAATGAAATGACACAAATTCATGATTTTTTTTCGTATTGACCGTTATTTGTATTCCTAATCAAAATATGAAATTGTGGGAAAAAAAGACATGCATATCTGCATTAAAATACCTCAATGTTTATTATTACTAGTATTCGCAATTATTACGTTATTACCACTGCACTTACAAATGCTTCACTAATACCTTAAAAGTTTAAGTTTCTGTAAGAGGATGATAAAATGTTCTTCGTAGGTAGATGATAATACAACACGGAATGTTGATGCTGTTATGCCCAACAAAGTGCTACGTTCTCAAGTAGACTGGTTTGTGAAAGTTATTCTCTATGCTAAAAGACTCAGCAATTATTTTCCCTGACTTTTTAAAACCGCATAAAAAGATAACTAGTTATATTAAAAAATAGAGTATTCAAAATCGAAGTTGTTAAATGAAAAGGTTGAAAATTACTTTCGTCTTAAACAAACCAATCATTTGAAATCATAATAAAAATATTATACGGAACTTTATAGCATTATTAAATCCAACATAACCAGAAAAAAAAATTTTTATTCTGGTTTTCGTATTAATCAAGGTCATATTAAGAAATTACTAATTTTATCTAACATTGTCTTTCTTTAAGAAAAAAATTCACTCGTGATCTCTTAATTGGTAACTGTAAATTACCTAACTAAAATTAACTTTTAACTGTGCAAAATACAACCGCAAATCATACTGTAGGTTGTTAAGGGTTGAGATTTAACCTTGAAACCCGTTAAGATGATCAAAACCTTTAGAAAGACGTTTTTAACGTAAGACGATGAAGCGAAGTTCTAAGGTAAAAATAGGATAACACAGTATTACAAATGTACAATTGTCCACAGATTTACGTCTGTGGCCAGAGAGTAGCGTCGAGAAAAAACAACTGTTTTTCGTTTTGATAAATATATGCTGTTTTTCATTCAAACGGTTAAGAGTAAATATGATCATCTAAAAAAGTATACATAAACGTGTGTGGGTGTGTGTGTGTGTGTGTGTGTGGGTGTGTTTTTTTTTTTTTTAACTGAAAATGATAATTCGTCATCATTTTCTTTTCGAATGTACCATAAGTTTTGGACGTGCCTTTGGATTCAGAAGCGGTGACATTTATTTGATTTAAGGTTTTTTTAAAGTGTTATTCATATTTTATTTTAAAATTTGAAGTATCACGGAAGTTCAAATTAATTAATTATTTGTATATATATCTGTCTATCTATTTATCTTTCTGTTTCTCTGTATGTCTATTTGTCTTCCTAACTATCTATCTATATGCCTGTATATTTATCTATCTATACGTCTATCTTTTTATCTATCTATCTCTATGTCTATCTATATATTCATATGTGCATATATCTATTGATCTATATATATGGTTATCGTTCTATCAAGACATTCATATATATACAGGGTGTTCCGTTTTAATCTCCAAGACCTTCATTTTTGCAACCGTTACTCTTAGATGTAAACTTATAATTGCAAAAATGTTCAAAATCAGATGTAGGGTTAAGAAATTGAAAATTTAAAGTAAAAATAAAAATGAGTTAAAAATAAAGTCCGTATAAATTTAACGTTTTATACGGACTTTAGGTCCCCTAATTTATATTTAAGGAAATAATCTCCATCGAAATATAATTCCAACACAAAAATTTTGAAATTTGTATGACCAATATTCACCGAAATATGAAACGCATCGTTTTGTGACTTACAGCTCTTTTCACTCGCCGTCTATAACACCTTTTGGGGGAAAATATAGTGGTTAACAAGTGTTTAAAATTACATGCATGCTTAGAGTGTGGTTTTTAGAATTATTCGAGGTTTTGTAATGTGTTTTTGCATATCACGGCATAACATTTACAATCATTTTTGAAAAGCAATGAAAAATATAAATTCCTTGTTTTTCTTACTTTGAAGACATTTCATTCTTCTGAAAGAGCGATAAGTTCCTTACTCATGTTCTGTATAGTCCCTTAAAACTTTAAACTGGGGTATCTCCTCAAGTTATGGTCGCCTTTCTATCTGTATGTCGTACTATCTATCACTATATCTATTTATCTATATGTTTATCTATCCATCTACAATATATGTTTGTCTATCCTTCTGAAAAATCAGACATACACAAAAAAGTTTTGTCTACACATACACAAAAATATTTGTCCCTACAGTTTGTCATTTGGGACAGTTGTAGTTGAAAAGTGAATACTTGTTTAGATGAATGAATAAAATGTTTTATCAAATATAGCTTATTTGAATAATTAACCAAGACAAGATTAAAAATATTTCATTACATTCACTTTTATAAATAAAACGTGGAGTGGAACAATATTCATTACGCAAGTGTCTGACAAGAGACAATAATTGAAAAGTTTCTCCCCTCCAGTTAATGAGCAAACTTTTTTCTCAGCTATTTCTTCAGTCTTTAGAATGATAAATTGAATTGTTTCTTCTAAGTTCTTCCATTAACTTCTATTCACCTCACTCAAAAAACTGCTAATTAAAGAAATTTCTCAATTTTTCATTTCTTGCATCAAGACTAAATGAAAAAAGAGTGAGAGAGAGTAAATGAGTTTGAGACGTTTTGCCTAATGATGCTACAAGTAATAAAATCCATTTTAAATGCAGTGGAAGATATAAAGTTTGATCAGAATCGACTTACTTTCATCAGATGATTTCTTGCAATTTTCAAAAAAGATTTTCCGCTTTTTACACTTTTGTTGGTGCACTTTCTATCGCTTTTAAGTATCTTAAACATTTATCGTTTGTAAGAGATAAAAATTATATTAAAAAATAAAAAAAAACATAATGGTGTAATCTAGGTAAATATGAAAGGAAATATTTTCCTTTCCTATAGCTGTAGTTCTTTTCAAAATAGTAAATATTAAATTTTCTATACCCGATGTTTTTATGGCAAGTGTTTTTATTTGATTGTTTATTTTTTTCGTATGAATAAATGTAAATTATATGCATATCCAAACAAAATTGAAATGTAGCCCTATTTCCTTCCCTTGCCCAATTTCATCCCCTCAGTTTCTCAAGTCTGACACTAGGCGTCGCCCCCGGTGATATGTTTTCTAATTGCAGTCTAGAGCACTATTTCTTCGTAAAGTTTTACGGGTTTTTGAAATATTTATTTAAAGTAAATCTATTAGTTAGAGTTCTTTTCTGGATCAATTAAAATGTGTTTCCTTATTTATATTTGACGAATTTGTTTAGTGTAAGTTGTAAACTGAATGTTCTGAGCGTTTCGCTGCGTTTAGGTTCACTTTAGGTAGAACAGGAGGCCGCCATATTGGCGAGCATAAAAAAAATCCTTTCGTCCCCTGCCAAGATAGGCGAAACAAATTGATGTAGAGTATCCTAGACTTATAAATGTTAGTATAAAGACAAACATAGATAAATATAGTTACGTTACCCTCAATGCACTTCGTTTCAGACACAAAATGTGCTTCGGGGATAAGAAAGGAAAAAAATACATTTGAGACGCTTGTTTCAATCCCAAAAAATAATCATACATTTTTATTTTAGTAGTTTGTAAAAAAATGCACAGTTTTAAAAATTTTCTTTAACACAATTCTTAATTCGTATTATTAATATTACAGGGTGTTTAGCTCATTATTCCATTTCCTTAGAAGTCGTATTTGAGGGAAAAATATTAATCTTAAATACCATATACAAGATTAGTTGGTTTTGTTATTTATATTTATTTATTTCTTTATTATAACCTATGCTAATCAGGGACCAAAAATGAGTAATTTTTACAGAGTACTTTTCAAAGAGTGCTGCCTTTTTAAATGCATTTTTCTATTTGGCCTAAAATCGCACAATTATTTCAACTACGTGATTTTTCAGGTGAGTGATTTAAAAAGATATCATGTAGTGAAACTATTTTTCGAGCCACTGATTTAAAATTTTCTTATGAATAAAAGATTTTTCAAGAAAATCCGGTGTTTCTTCACTTTTTCATGAAAAACAAGGTTTGTAAAACGTGCAACTTTTTCAATGTTTTGTTTTATTTATGACGTTCCTGCACTAAATGTAAAAGATAATGTTTGAAATATCTCAAAATATGTCTTGTTGATTATTGCTCTAATTACAATACCGACAATACTGACATAAATGCAAATAGTGTGTTCTTGATTAAAAAATAGGAATGAAAAATACTCCTTTTTTGTGCAATATTGCTTTTGGAATAAATAATATTATCTTTCACTAACCGACACAGATGTTTCATGCCTAATGTAGAAGCACAACCCAAGAAATGCAGGTCTTGCAGAGATATGCCACTCCTTCATGACAGTTTAAAAAAAAAGGCATAGCTCAAAAAAACACTAACTTTTGAGGTGTGACAATTTTGACAGCAGTCAGCCAAATGTTTAAAATTAATGCATATTCTACACTAAGGAAGCAAAAAAATTACATAAATGTTTTACATCAAGGTGTAATTTTAATTGCAACTTAATTATGTTTTTGTTATATAACTGAAAATTTTAATTTATTAAAATGCTTGTCTTGCAGAGCTGCAGAGATATGCCACTCTTTCGTGGCAGTTCAAAAAAAGGCGTAACTCAAAATGGCTAATTTTTGAGATGTACACTTTTGGAAGAATTCAGCCATATAATTAAAATCACTACATATTCTGCACTAAAGAAGCAAAACATTATAGAAATGTTTCACATCAAGGTGTAACTATAATTGCAACTGTGTTATGTTTTAAGTCAAAAGGAAAGTTGAACAATTATTCAAAACACTGTTGCTCTATTTTCAGCAGTGTTAAGTATTTTAGAGAATTTATCTATGAACATGTAAGCTTTAAATTTGGAAAGACTATTTTACACTACACAAAAATAAGAAAAAAAAACTTCGCTTCAACGAACCGCGCTTGTTCCTTTTCCTCCACTGAAAAAAAGAAAAGACAAAGCACCGCTCTTATTCGTTTTGACTTCGCATAAAATCCACAAAGTAGGAGAAAGAAGAGGCTGTGTGAACTCATTCACGGCCTATTTACCGTTTGTAAACCGTATAATGTCGCTAAAAATATTGCATTTTTTTAAAAAGTAAAGACGATCTTGTTTAGGTAATAATAACAAAGTAACAACTTATCCAAAGTTCTGGTGATGCCTTTTCCACTGGGCCCCTGTAAATATATTCTTCAATATCGTTATCATCGACTCAAGTGTGCACAAAAATAAACTTTCTACGGTTATGGGTGGGAAGCACAGTGAGAACAGTGCGATCCAGAGCAGTCGATATTAACATATTAGAAAAAATAATGTATACATATTCTCGAAAAAAAAAAGTCATTGGAACGTATGTAAACTTTTTATCCATGTCATCCGATATAGAAAAAAAATTGGTTTCGTTAATTAAAATGGGCACAGATAAACTTTAAGCGCATTAAATGAAGTAATAAAAAATCTTATTACAATGACGTCAACTGACTTTTAAAATTCCCTTTTTCAAGGGAAAACATTCAAATAATATTAAAATCCTTTTTAAAAATACAGTACCTAAATGTTTAATGTTCAATAATAAAATTAATATCTCTTAACCTTCCAATTCCAAAGAAATTGCAGATAAAAATTAAAGAAGTAAAAAATTTCACTACATTTAGATTAATTCTCTAAAAATATTAAAAAATAACACAAAAAAGTTAAAAACTTTATTAATGCATGCAAAAAAACAGATGATTTAATTTAGTTTCACAGAATGAATTCAATTGGTCACGCTGTGGATCGGAATCGAGTAAAAATCCTTCCTACACACATCTATTCACTTTTAACATGTCCAGTTCAATAATTTACTTTTATTCACAATTTACATTTACAAAAATCTTAGCCATTATTGATCGCCCACATTCCTCAAAATATAACTTTTTTTTTCCTTTCCGACCATGATACCCTCAAGTCATTAGCTCATTATGAAAACTCAGTTAGTTTCCCCTTTAACGTTCATTAACAAAATAACGATAGCTCCAGTAAATTAAATTCTTGTACCATGTCGTAATTATGGTCCTTAAATATGCTTCGTTCATTTAAATATGTTTTAATTTTGAATGGCATCTATGACATAGCTTCTGCTCTAAAAGTAATGGGACTTATTTTTCGAAACTGGAACGTATCGAAGCTGATAGGGGTATTGATGTAGAAAATTAGGAAAAATGCTCTGTATCATTTATTTTATTGTTTGACTTTTAAAGTTTTAATTCTTGTTTGCTTTAACAGAGAGAATTCTGCACGTTTTACATCATAAGAGAAATTTAAGCATTAGTTTATGCTTCTTTTTGCTGTATAAACTTCCCCCTAAAGGATATTTATATGGAGGAGTATTATATCTCCTTATTAAAAATTAGATTAATTGTTGTCTCTTCATTTGGACGCAGGAAGAAATAATATGCTACATGCTACTTTAGCTCTTACTGTTATTATCCTGAGCTGACAAATACTTATACTATGCGTATTTTTGGTTTAAAAAATAGTCCAGTTAGTCCATAAGTGTATCTAAGTATTAAAAAAAGTATCATAAGTAAAAAAGTATTTAAAAAAAAAGTTTTTTTAATTTCTTATTTTCATATTTTTCAATCACAACAGCACAAATAATGCATAATTTCCATAGATGATTTATTTGATCAATAACTTATTATTAAAGCAAAAAAAAAAAAACATATCAAAATACATAAAATGTCGAAAAAAATCAAGCATACAAAAATTTTAACTCAAATAGTACACGCGGAAAAATAATAATCCGATATTATCGTAGTAGTCTCTGATCATTATCAGTTATCATTTCCCATAATGCATGAAAAACAGTTTCATTGATGAAATATAATAACGTAAAAGTAATCCGATTTATTTCTTAAACCAATTTATTTTCTACGAATGGGAGATTCCTCTACTAAAAACGGTTTCCAAAAAGAACAGATGAACGATTATTTTTCTTGAATAATCGATACTAAAATTGATCGCGAATTCGATATTAAAAATATATTATCCACGCTTGAGGCTCTTAATTCAGAAACATGGCTAAAGAAGTCCCACTTCGCTTTGTCTTGTATTGGATATCAATGAGACAGCATTTCTTAAATTTACAAGGATTCCCCAGGAGACTGCAGAAAGTTGTATTAACGAAGGCCATCAATCATCGTTAGGGCAGCGAAGAGAGGTTAGATGACTCAGATAATATCAAACAAAGAAATAAATTGGGCTGTGGCAATAAATCTTGATAGATTGCAGTTATTATGTTATGTATAGTTAGGGTGAGTCCACAAGAATCTATCACGATTTTTGATTGCAATCAAATATTGATCACTTTTGAAGACAAATTGAATCTCCTTGGGTTTTTCTGCTGGTTTTAAAACAAACCGTTAACTGATATTTCGGTGAAGGGGGGATGTAATAATAAGTTTGAAAAAAATAAGTCATTCAATCTTTAAAGATACACCTTGTACTATTGTGATATTACAAAGACATTGTATAAAAGTTGTTAACATTAAACTGGAAGTACTTAGAATACCTGATTCAGCTAAGCGGATTCAAATAAAGTTCAAATGAAATCTGCTTCAGTAAGCGGATACAAATGAAGTTCAAATGAAATCTGGTTCAGCTAAGCGAATTCAAATTAAATTCCATATCTATTATTGGTACATCATGCGGCATGGTTTTGCGTAAGAAATCAAACTGATTTGGTAGTTTTTAACAGATGGCTCTCTAATGCTAAATCATATGCGAATGAATGGTTAATGTAATTTAACTATATATGCGAGATATATGTGTAAAATAAACCATTCGTCTTTAGTGAATGTGCCTTTGAATATGAAGGAACACACATAAATCGTTAAGTGTTTTCTAATCGTATCTCCTGACAAACCATCTAAAAATAAATATGCATCATAATGTTTAAGTTTTTTAGCTGTTAATTTGGTAAACATCCGGCGTATAATGCAACTTTAACATTTTTTCTGAAAAATAAGTATTTCAGACTTACATTTGCTTTTAGTACCTTAAAAAAATACTGCTTTGCGTTTTCCAAAAAAATTTAAATCTTAACGCTTGCATTCTTAATGCTTAAAAATGTTGTCTCAAACAACACAACAGAAACAAACTATTTTCCAAATATAATGCAATCATTCTCAATAAACTGCTCACGAATCGGGAATTAAAACAGCTGTTTTGGGAAAGGATTTGTATAGATAATCAGTTTTACAGTTCGTGATTTACGTACCCAGTACGATTCAACCAGCTTACAAGCATATTGATATAACCGTGTTTTAGAAGCATCCGTAAAAGTACGTTTTCATTTTCTCACACGCACTCGTTGCTCAAACAAAAGTTTTAAGTTATAATTAGTATTGAAAATTCTATATTTACAGCAGAACGTGAGGTAGCAAGAGCGAACTGTAGTTTTGCAAAATAAATATTTATTAGCTGCAACAAACTTTATTCAAATGGCGATTAAAAGATTAAAGTAGTACACAATGTTTTAATTTTCAGTTAATGTTAATTTTTTAATACGTAAAACAAGAGCACCCTGATATTCACGTGCGTTGCAAAATAAATAAGAAAAAAGTTTTTTTTTTTTAATTTTAACTTTGAATGTTAACTTATTTTCATGGTGAGTAGTTTAAGTGTAATTAATAGTTTGCATTAAATATGGAGTAATCTTTGTACAGAAAATGTTGTATTAAATAGTTGCCCTTTTTTATGATAAAAGAGTTACTTGTTTATTGATTTTGAAATTTTGTACTATACCACTTTTTTATGAACTTTTATTTAAAAATTGTAGTAGTATTAGCATAATTAAAAAAAAAGAACTAGAAAAATGCATCAGTGATTCAAATAGTCTGTAATTTAGTTATATAAGACATGATACTAACATTACGATTGTACGTTTGATATATCTAGAAAAGTTTCCCTAACCAGCCGTAGTTATAGAAGAAAAAAAAATAAGCGCGTAAAATAATCTTAAAATAGCTACTTAGATTTGAAGTAGCTACATCTATTTACTTTCTGTTCCGAAATTAATAAATTAAATTATATCTTTAGTAATTTTATACACCGACTTTAAAAAGAAACTCTTTTTTTCATTTATTTATTTTCTTTTTAAGTTATTTCTTAGGCACCTTTTTAAGGTCTATCTTCTTTTAAAAAAATAAGTTTTTGATCATTAAATAATTTTGACGCCGCACAGTTTTTATACGAAAGAAAATTGCCTGACTTAACACGGACTATATAATGCCATATAATAAGAGTTATTAAAATAAGAAAATGCTAGTCAAATAGGTACATATTGAACGAAAACCATATTCATTTAAGGCTTAACTAGAAATAAGTGTATTTTATTTGTTAATATAAATTGACATTAAAAAGCATTTTGTTTTTTATACATTCAATAATACAAGGTCTGATCAAAAAGTTCCAGGACTTTCTCAATAATTCTTTATTAAATTTTTTTAACAATTATTCTAACTTATCACCTTCAAAGTACTCCCCTCTAGAGGAAATACACTTCTCCCACCGGTGTTTACACTGACCCATGTACCTGGAAAACTCTTCTTCGGGGATGCTGTTGAGCTGCTCCCACGTTTTTTCTTTAATCTCTTCTATCGTCTGAAATCGTTGTCCTTTCATCGGGTACTTCAGCTTGGAGAACAGCCAGAAGTCGCAGTTGGTCAGATCAGGTGAATGGGGGGGGGGGCTGGGGAAGGGTTGTCATGTTGTTTTTGGCCAAAAAATCGCGGATGAGGAGGGCGGTATGACAGGGCGCGTAGTCATGGTGGAGAAACCACTTGCCTCTAGCGCACAATTCAGGCCTCTTCTGCCTAATTTTTTGACGCAAAGTTCTCAGGTTGTCAAGGTAGCGAAATCTGTTGACTGTTTCACCTTGTGCGAGGAATTCATGATGGATCACACCTTTCGAATCAAAGGAAACAGTGATCATCACTTTGACGTTCGATCTCACCTGACGAGCTTTTTTGGGTCTTGGTGAGCCTTTTGACTTCCACTGGGACGACTGCACCTTCGTTTCCACGTCGTAGCCATAAACCCAACTCTTGTCACCTGTGATGATGGTTTTCAAGAAGTTTTCGTCGGAACTGGCCATTTGCAAGAGCTCCTGACAAACCTCCAGGCGGTGCGCTTTTTGATCCTCTGTCATCAGACGTGGAACGAATTTGGCTGCAACCCTTCTCATCTCCAATTTTTCGGTCAGGATCTCCTGACATGACCCAAATGAGATGTGGCACTCCTCTGCCATCTCTCGTTAAACGTCGATTGGAACGCACTAGGGCATTCATTTTGACCACTTGAGCATCGTTAGTTGAAGTTGAAGGCCTTCCTGAACGAGGGTCATCTGTCGTTGAAGTTCTGCCTTCCTTGAACCGTTTGAACCACTCATGACACCGTGAACGACTCATCACTTCATCACCGAAAGCGTCCTGAAGCATTTGGAAAGTTACCACGAATGATTTGCCCAATTTCACGCAAAATTTGACGCAAACGCGCTGCTCTACTTTCCTGTCCATTACGAAAAAGCTAGAAACAAAGAAGTGGCTTCAGTAAAATAGCTGTAACTTCCGTTTCGAGAAGGTTATCAATATTATGAAACAACAGCTGTGCTCGGGAAGACTTACTCTAAACAATGCTGAAAACCGGAAGTCTCTAGCACTCTTTGTTCCCGCGCAATTTCAAAAGTCCTGCAACTTTTCGATCAAACCTCGTATGTAAAAATAAATGAGAAATAAATGAGGGTAATTAAAACCGAATCTTTACATAGCAGATTAGAAAAAATTTACTAACGTGAGTGCAATTTTGGCATAGTTTTCGTTCTTTATATAAAACTGCAAAAGGTATAGGGCAATTCCATGAAACTAGGGACATCACAGTAAAAAAAAAAACTTCCTTGTATCAGTAATTGTTTTCTTTCATATGAGATAAAAAAGACTGCATTTTCATAAAACTATGTGAAAAAAGTTATCAGCACATTTTTAATAAGTTTTATGGGCAAATTTTGACAACACTTCTTTAGTGCCCATGTGTCGTTGCGTTAACGATTCTAAAGGTTACTCTTTTTTCTCACTTAGGAAATTAATTGCTATGTCTACAATCTTATTTTTTCTTGAAATGTGGTTTATCTAGGAAGAGATTAGACCAACAAAGAAGCTTTAAACTGTTATAATTGTCTTGTAACAAATGTTTTTAAACTAGGGCTCATACTCTAATGTAACATCAGTCACAAAATTGTATAAAAGTTTGCATTGCTTAAACAAAAACAAACCCAAGTTTATAAAATGTCATATTCTCTTCATTTATGATGATATCTTTAGTATTAATCCCTTAAATATTTAGAAATAGTATAATTTATTTATTTAAGGGGTCTAAGGACTTTTAATCTTCAGAATTTTCGATTTTCTGGAAAAAATATATGTTATGCATAATTTTATTCTGAACAATTTGATACCTTATTTATTACCATACGCCAAAAACTTTTCGAGTTATTGTAAAAATGCGTTAACTTTCTCCGTAGAGATTTATGTTAACAGCAGCTGTTTAAGCCTCTTTTTCTCAGGTGCGGATTTCTTCGGTTTTCTCTTTTTGCGCGCATGATATTTCAAAAAGTTTCTTAGATATTTCCGTAAAACTTTTCATGCATGTTTGTCTGATACATCTTAACGATCTGAACCTAAATTTCAACTAAAAAATTAAAGTTAATATTTAAAATTAATATTTTTTTACCGAAAATTTTGGAAATTTTCGATATTAACTTACCAAATTTCAAAAAAATAAATAAGTAATTTTAAAAAAATAAGTAAAATTAGGTTCAGGTCATAAATATAAACCAGATAAACATACATTAAAAGTTTTACGGACATATATAAGAAACTTTCTGAGATATCATGCGCGCAAAACGAGAAAACCGAAGAAACCGGCACCTGAGAAAAAGAGGCTTAAACAGCTGCTGTTAATATAAATCTCTATGGGGAAAGTTTAGGCATTTTTACAATAACTCGAAAAGTTTTTGGCGTATAGTAATAAATAAGGTATCAAATTGTTCAGAATTAAGCTGTGCATAACATATATTTTTTCCAGAAAATAGAAAATTTTGAAGTTTAAAGGTCCTTAGACCCCTTAAAACTTATTTAAAGTATGTAATATCAATCAAAGTAACATTAGTCACATTTGTGTTTTCGTTAATAAACCTTGAATTGCAAACATACCATTGACTGCAGCAGGAAGCCAAAAAAAGAGGCGATATAAATTAAGAAATAAAGGAAAACATGAAAATCACAAAAAGTAAAACAAAGTAGAAACTAAAAAGAGTGGATGATAAAAAATAAATAAATAATATATATATATATATTTTTAAATCTAGCATAATTTAAAAAGTTGATTTAGAACAAATTAAAAAGAGAAATTAGGTGAAGAAATAGAACAAGTATAGAACAAATTTAAAGTATTGAAGTCCCAGGTTTAAATTAGCAGCTGCATTGCCCCACTTTAAAATAATGAAATCTTGGTTAAAATGGCATTCAAAGCGCTCTTTGTTATATCTTCACAAAAGAAAACAGCTGCTGTAAAATGTTTTCTAGCATGAAATTTGATAAACAGATACTCCTAGTTCTTCATGCAGTACGTTTGAATAAAAGTGTTATATCATCGATACAGAAATATTTCTAAATGTTATAGATTCATGCAAATTTCAGAGCTATCACCATCTGACTTGCAATCGTGTTATAAAGAGTGATATTTTCTTTTTGAATTCGAAATCTGTATTAGGTGTTTAGCAACGACCTTTTTTTTTTACAGTAAGGGAGAGAATTGCTTCCAGTAGAACATGTTCCAAAATTGTTGACTGCAAATGGAGAACGGATTCTTGAAGAATATGAGAAACAATTGAATCACGAGAAGTTAGATGCATTGAAACTGAAAACTAGGAGTATTTAGTAAATGTCATGATTCAAGCAGTAAAACGTTGGAAATAGCCTATCAATATGGATGAAATTTATTATTTAGATGAGAAAGGTTAAAATATTTATCACACTAGATGTCGTAAAGGCAAGCTGACTTTTTATTTTGTGAAATACATGAAAAATATAACATTGTAAATGAACTTTTCTAGTATTTTAAATACAATTTTACAATTTTAAACGATAATTTTATTTTCAAGGAGCAATAATTTATAATTACGACAATTTATTGTAAATGCAACATCAGTTACAAAATCTTTGTATCGTCAGTCACGGGTGTTAAATAATGTTTATACTTTTAGTTTTTAAGTTATTGCAATAAAACAAAGTGTTTTCATCAAGCCTAAAATTTCTATTTTAAGGAGAAGAAATCTGTTTAGGTTTTACGTTATTAGTTTGAAGAAAATTTCAAATTATACATTAGTCACTTTTCTCAATGTCTCTTCTGCGTAACATCAGTCACGTTTTTTATTCCCCTTAATTTCATACAAAATGTTTTCCCTCAAGTCTTAAATCAAGTGTGGGGGCAGTGATGTACCATATCATGATATTTTAGATCAATTTCAGAAGAAACAAATTTAATTTCAAGGCAGTGCTGAATTTATAAGTTAAAAATAGAGTCGAATTGTAACGTCAGTCACCATGGACATACCTTATAACTACCATAATATTAATTTTGAATAGATCGTTATTGATTTCTAGTGCTGTTATTTCAACTGCCACTAATTAGTGTAAGCAAAAATTGAAGCGAATTTAATGTAAAAAATATTATGGATTATATCTGTGCAAAAAGGTTATTTAATATTAGCGTCAGTATTACTGTATTGGTTCTACCCGTACATTTAGAAAGATCTCGCATTAGATATCGTCTGTTCACAACTTTGTTTTATCACTATTGTACTCTCGTATAAGCCATTCCAATAGAAATAATCACTCTTTCTACTCCTGTTTCCTCTCTTCGCTTCAGTTGAAGCATCCAATTTAACTAATGCGAAAATTCTTTTCTTCTGCCTTGAAATTTCCGATGCTAATGGACTGAAGTGCAATAAATTCAAAGGGAGGGCAAACAGTATTTCAAGCTAAAAAAAGAGATAAACAAATGAAACAACGAAAAGTATGTTTTCTCGATTGTCTTTTTTTCTTTCGGTTGTTTCGCAGTTTTAGGAAATGCGTTTCGTCGCTGACAATAGACAACGTACGTAGTGGAAACCGACTAACAATGCTTTTTCGACATTCGCAGATTAGAAAAAATACTTTTAAGCTGTATTTTAAATTTATGATTTTTGATTTGATTTGCATAACATATAGCAAGAGACTTTTTTAAAGCCCTTTTCCTTTTCAGTTTTTTTCTTTTGCATTTTTAAGGAGAGATTTTTTTCGGGGACTCAATGATAGGAAAGCCGAATCTGTATGCATAAGTAAATATCGTTGTTAAAATATTTAACTCAACCAAACTCGTCCAATTTATTTTATACAATGCGTCTGTTTTCATATTCGATAGCAACCAGTTTACAGAAGAAAAAAAAGAAAGAACTTCTCTGATGTTTTTCATCGCCATATAAACTGTATGTTCGTCTGCAAAACGCATATGGGTATCTGTGTGTGTGTGTGTGTGTGTGTGTGTGTGTGTGTGTGTGTGTGTGTGTGTGTGTGTGTGTGTGTGTGTGTAAGTGTCCGTGAAATTAATCGTTGATTGTCGATTCGTCATTCCGTAAATGTAGGAGTATATAAGGTATAGTAGGAGTTCACTAAACGTTCATCACTGTTATGTAAGACATGTCTTTATATTACTACCAGTACTAGTGTGTTTTTAAATCTTAACGCTTTTCAAATACAGTACTAAAATAAATGCAATTAGTGTTGAAATCCCATCTATATTTCTTATATTTCCCTTTCGTTAAGAAGAGTTCTGTCATTCTTGTGTTAAGCGTCGGAATGTTTGAAATTGCTTGCTTTAAAAAATATATATTTTTTTTACTACCGCAAAACATATTTGTGGAATGTTCTTAGAAGTTAGTGCTTAAATAACGTTAATTCAGTTTTTTAAGAATGCGCTTTACTAATTTTTAAGTTCATTTCTATGGACTTTTTTCATAAGGACGGGTAATTTTCAGTACGTTTTAAGAAATAGAAAAGTAATCTCTGTGTGACAAAATTAAGGGAGAAAAAGAAAATTTTTTTTTTTCTTCACAGTGAATTCTTGTTCTGGTAATTTAATTAGATAACATGAGAACAACAAAAAAGTTATGTGTGGGAACTGTTTAATGTTTTGAACATATTCCAAAAAAGTAAATCTATCCCGGAAAATATTTACAGAACTAAATTCCCAAATTCACTGCTTGAAAAAAAATACATAACGCCATAAATACTTCAGAACACATTTTATTGCCCATTGAAGTAGTAAAGTGCCAAGATAGAAGAAAAAAATTTTAAATTTAAATTAAGCATTCATATTTATCACCTCCGCCATCTGATAAAATTCAGTAAACCATACTGATCTATATATCATCCAAATAAGAAAAAACCCTTATATATAAGTATATATATATATATATATATATATATATATATATATATATATATATATATATATATTGAACTGAGTAGTGAAGTTCATTTTGGTTGACTTGTCCAGATTATAAATATAATATATGATAGCGTTTCTTTATATATATATATATATATATATATATATATTCTTAACATTTATTTGTTTATGAAACAAAAAATATTGTTGAACTTTTATTGTACTAAAAACAACGAAAACACTCTTGAGAAGAATATTGCTTCCAATACAGTGAAATGCAGTACGTATATATTTTTAATATCCTGCTTCCATCTAATTTGGGTAACCCTTTCTATCGAGAATAGAGAAATGTCATCGTAGAAAATATATTCGGGAGTGAATTCATCTTATTAAAATCCTTGGGGACAAGTAAAATACGCTTGGAGCATCTACTCAAACAGGAGATAATGGCTCTTCGCATCCGTTACGGAAACGTGGACTAAACCGGATTCTGACTGGATTGACTGCTCCCCGAAATATTTTACATTGAAGAGCTCAGCAGAAACTAGCCGCTGATTAAATTTAAACTCAAAGCGAGAGCTTAACTGATTTGCATTACATATTCAGGCAAATATTCAAGGATATATTTTATTCCGAATGGATTTTCTGCTGGTATTCGGGCCTAAAAGTGTATGAACTCGTTGAGGTTATTTGGTTGAATATATTAATCATAATTTTGGAGGGCATAGGTGTACGTTTAAGTTACTAAGAAGCTTTATACTTTGAATGTTCTCTTTTGAAAAATTGTTTTAACCTCCTCAAACGCAAGACCGACTTTCAATGAGAAGCTTAAAAAAATAGTAATTGATTCTGAACACGTAGATCAGAAAAATTGCTAAAGAACGTATGTAATGTTTTATTTGATTTTTATTTTTGCAAAAATTAAAGTCTCCTGAAGGGGTTGCACTAAACCAATAGTGTTCTAAAATAGAAAAAGAAAGATTTGAGGGCAAATTTAATAATATCATGTAATTACACAATACTTAATAAATTTCTCAGCAGTTAATATTTTTTTACTATCGAAGTACAATTAAAAATATGTACATTTTTCAATAAGCCACATATCGTTTCTTTTATACAACTTTACATTAACTTAAAATAAACAAGCTATGAATAAAAATCCACCAAAAAAAAAACTTTTTTAAAAAAACTATCATCTACTAACAAGAGAAACTAATAAAGTTCATCATTGACGCATTTTGATCAACTTGGCGACATGTTTAGTTAGTGGCTCGCACAGACGACGCTGGAAGATTAGAAGGTTAAAAAACTTCATATAAAATGCCTCAAAATGTTCAAGATTTTTCTGGTTTTATGTTTAGTTATTGAAGTGGTATACTTTATATATATTTTTATTTTTTATTTCTTTTGATTTTAAACCTCAAAAAATATCATACAAAAATATTTACTGAAAACGATAATCATCTTCAAAATCATATTAAGAGATTATTAGATCCATTAGCAAAATATTTTGTATGTCACTAGGGGGTTCCGCCCCTGCTCACTGGCGCTCACCAACCCCCCGAAGATTGCTTCGCAATCTCATTTCATTCGCAAAGATTTAAATCTTCAATTAGAAAGACACAGATTAAAAACGCATTATGAGTTCCCTTTAGAACAAAAAGTACATCTTCCCCGGCTTTCCAAATAACTTGTACCTACTTGCAGAGCGGTTAGGACTAAAAGGGGCTCCTTGAGCATTGCAAGACTGCAATTTTGTACGGCTGAAAAATCGCTTTGATATTCGTGGTCCTAATGAACTCCAAGTTTTGTCGTATGATAAAACACGGGTATGCAGGAAAAAGTATATTTTATGCAAAGGTGTACTCGGGAATTAAAAAAAATGCAATATTATAATTATGTCCCCAAACTTGACGGATAAGGAAACCTTTTGGAAGGTCCCAGTGACATCCCCTGACCTCCCGTCTGTGCTTAGCTAAACATTTTGAACACAAAAAAGTTCGCTCAAACAAAATAAAAATTGAACATTAAACATAGAGTTGTAATTATTTGAACTTTGGATTGGGTAACCATTTTTTTCATAAAATAATTTTTAATTTTTATTCGTGTAAAATCCTTTTTAAACTATTGTTTTCTGTTTTTTTTTCGTTGTTTTTTATTATTTAAAATTCAGCTTCAATTTTTGAATAAAATCTTCAAAGTATTGCATACTGCATTTTTTCGATAAAAAATCAGTATTAAATAAATAACTTAATTTTAAACATTGCATGAAATGAAATTTTACGGCGACTGTATGCACCACACACAATTGCATCAACTGTTACGTGCTGAATCATTAAATCCGTAGGAAACACTTTTCGTGACAACCCCTCCAATATTAAAACACAAGTTTACTCTTAGGATTCGGAGACTTAAGATGAGGAGAGGATAAAGGAGTGTGGGAAGTAATTTTACCTTGTGAAGGGATCGGAACCCAACCACTGATTAAACATCCAAAGCAGCGCTCAGCTCATTTGCATCGGAGATACGAGTGGGGCTGATGGAGTGAGTTTTGTTTGTGGAGTGTGTGTTCTGTGGTGTTGGGCCATGGGAAGGAAGCAACCTGGCGTAGGGTCACCAATCACATCTAAGACCTGTTGAGTAATTCGGTATTTTTGGTGTAACAAGTATTTACGCATTTAAGAATTAAATTTTACAACATATGAAAATGATCTTCAAAATGAGAGTATGTTTTAAACAGTACGTTTGTCTTCGATTAAATTTCATGAATCAAAAAATGAAAACGTTTATTTTTCGAACTATTCAGAGAAAGTTACTACTCTAAAAACTAGTATGCTGTGGCAATCCACGAAACTTTCTTCTATATCTTTCTTGTAATTTTGATCCCTTTCCATGCTTGACGAGGAAGCAATATTCCTAACAAAAACAAAATTACACACGCCAAAACTTGACAGAAATTCCAATTACCGATTTATCTCAAAAGCAAAGAAAGAATGAACATGGAAAATTATTTTAAAAGCCTTGCTTAAAATAGTTAAACATTTATTTGTTGACAAACACAAGATGGCAACAGTTAAAAAGTTCAAATCAGCGATATTTTCTGGTCACTTTCCAACAATTAAAATCACATGAAATACGCAGACAAGTCTATTACTATTTATATTTTTTTTTGTTGGAATTATAAAGCTATTTTCATTCACAAAAAAAAAAAAAAAAAAAAAAAACAGCCCCCTCCCCATAGAGCGATTGGCGCCAAAATTGAACCAACGCATGTTTACATATGAATTCACATTTATTCCGAATTTCATTCAAAACGTAGCATTTCCTCTTGAGATATGGCACTCACAATGGAAAAAAAAGAACGTTCGATTGCGCCACCCCCTTTTCAGCTGTTGACGCCAAAATATAATCAGCTCTTATACCCTCTAAGGTCTACTTGTCGATAATTTTTTGAGATACAAGAACTCACAATTGACGACAAAAAACGTTCTATAGCTCAACCCCCGTTTGAGCTAGTTACACCAAAAGTAAATAAGCATCTGTATTTGTTAGGGGCGCCATGTGGACCAAAGTTTGTTTGATTAAAACAGTTACTTCCAGAAGAATAGCAGGCACGCATAACTCAAGAAACGACCCATTGTTCCACCCACCTTGGAGGAATTCGCGCCAGAAAACAATGGACACAAGTTCACAAAAGGTTACATATGTGTACCAAATTTCGTTCGATTTCATGCTGTAGTTTTTGATGTAGAGCGGCCACAGAAAACTGGTCACACACAGACATTTTCCAAAAATGATCGAAATAGATTCATCACACCTTGAAATGTTCGAATCCGTCAAAATTAGAAATTTGAAAATTTGCACGAATCCAATACTTTTTGCTATATATTAGATATCAAAGAAGGTAAAAAGATCCCAAACGTCGCTAATTACTTCTGGGTAACTTTTCGGGTTTTCAAGGACTTCCACCATTTTCCAGTAAAAGACAAGTTTTTTTTTTTTCTTTTCTCTATTTTTTTTGCGAAAAGGTTTTCTAAATTCCATCACGTTCCATGAAAGCCATTCTTATGCTGTATTTAAAAACGCTTTTGATACCAGTATATAAATAGTTTATGTTTATTTATTCCATATTTCTTCTTCGTCTTACTTATTTCTGCTGAAGGAATTGCTTGCGATTGCATCTTATTTTCGGCCACGTTTGCTCTAGCAGTTTTAATGGTAAATCAGGAAGGTGCCAAGCTATTGTTAAATACCAATATAAGTTTTCACTGATAGTTCTTGAGTTCTTTAACCACGAAACGTGATTGGGAAGATTTCGGAATTTTTCAGAAGTATTTCAGGTTAAATTCAGGAAGATTGCTAACTTTTAGCGCTAAACGTGCCTGGTTTTTGCCAGATATGTTACGAGCAGAAATTAGGCACATTAGCAGCTCATTATTTTTTAGAAACGTTTCGAAACATTTCTCAGCGTAGTTATGTGTTTTTGACGGTAGATTGCTACAATTAAACCATTTTTCGAATCAGATCTCGATGTAATTTAAGGTAAGATTGTATTTTGCGCTTGGCAACTTGAAAACAATTCAACTAAGCGGAAATCGTAAAACATATTTTACATCGCCAAAATGTTTAACAACTCAATCCTTAGTAAACTGTTTTAATGAAAATGTTTATGTTTTTTAAGTCTTGAAAGTTTTATCTGGTCAACATTGTTTTACGTTTTAATGGAGATTTTAGTGCTTTTTAATTTTAAGTTGTTGAAATATTTTGTGTCTGAATGCAATATATAATGCTGATTTATGACTTGCGTTGCACCAAACAATAAAAGATTATCGTATTGAATCGGTCTATTGAAACATCATTTGCTTTACCCAATCTATTATACAATTTTCGAAACGAGCTATCGAAGAAGTACCCCATCAAGTACGATTTTTTTTTTTTTTACTATCTTTAGTGTGAGCGGATTTTTTAAAAATAGCGTGTTTGGCATGCGCAAGGTTAAAAATACATCTTTAAAATTCTTATAAAAGACATACGAATGTTGAGTACCATCATATAAGTTAGTTTGCATGCAATCTTGACCAAGCATGTGAGCAAATCTCAAAAAATACTTATTTTGCTGCAACGATAGTTTTATTATTTCACCGAATAGAGCAACTATCGCAATTTTGCCTCTAATAAAGTTTTTTTTTCCTTCATTCAATAGACAAAGAGTAATGTATACACTTTTTTATGTGATTATTAATTTTTAAGTATTTACGATCAAAAGATCAATGACTTCGATCATTGTTTTCTTTCCGTCACAACATATTTAAATCATGAAAGAAAAAATTAACTTCATTCATTTTAAAAATTATTTTGTGAAGTAATGTTCAAATTTTAGGGATGTTTTTGTGCTTTTCGTCGCCAATTCTCAAGAATACTTTATAAAGAATGAATAAGAATTAAAATCTACTATTTTTTGAGCAATCACGATTGCTTATTGTTCTCATTTGACTGTTTTGAATTAATATCATTTTATTTTCCCACCAGCACCCTCTGCCAGCATCACCGTCGCGTCGACCGGCCTCTTGCGAAAACCGTCTCCACGTTACGTCCATATCCTACACAGACACGCATACACACACACATTCACACACTCATGCCTGCGCACAGACACAGACTCCTACACACAACCATACGCATACACACACTCATACCTCCACACAGACACAAACACATATGCCTACATACACACACACACGAACGCCTACTCACACACACGCATCCACACACATGCGCTGACACAAATACACACACATGCGCCTGCACAAACTCACACGCGCATTCATACACACACACGTTTGTGATTGCAATAAACATAATTTGAATTCAAGATGCCAAAAATTCAAATTAATATATATATTTTTTTCTTTTTTGCTGGAACGCTTGTGCTTCATCAAAATAAATCAAGGATTAGACCTGTTTACGACAAAATACGATATTATTTGTAAAAATGTTTACTTCTGAACTGAGTCCGCATTGGTTATGAATAAATGTAGGATCAGTTTGGGGGAAAAGGAAACATAGATACTTCCAATGTATAGTTTTTATATTTTCTTTTATTTTCAATGAATTGAAACACTATATTGTATGCGTTGTTTCAAAGACTGCACCCTCTAAAAGTGAATGAGCATTAATAAAAAGATTTTACGACTATTAGTGAAGGGGGAAAAAAGCCTATTTTTTTCCACAAAAACTAGAGGTATATCTAAACCCTTCAATTATATAAGGGGTCACAGTACCCATTGAACATTTTTTTTAAATTTATGAACATTGTGTTTTTCTTTGAAACCATAAAATAGGGGAAACCCAGCCAACGTGAATACCTTAAGAGCCATTGTCTGAAAGAATCAGGCAGGTTGTGCTTGTTGACATTTTTAATTTTCTTTATTTTTGCAAATGTTGTTCCTTATCATAAATGTAATGTTTGTGCAAAATATGAGCTCTGTCTGCCTTATCGTTTTTGGGAAATTAAATTTTTTAATTTAGGGGGCGTGGCACATTTTTGCGTAATTTTCAAATTTGCAGATTTTAAAGTTCTTGTTGCTTTAAGCGCCCCTATAATGACATGGATTTTTAAATTCTATACTATTATATGGTCTTCTTAGATACTATTACAGCTGTCAAATCGGTGTCACTACGAGGGCGACGGCCACGAACTCCGTTTAAAAATGACCAAAAATGAATTTTTTTCTATATTCAAGGCCAATTTTTTCAAAGCGCCTTCATGATGACACCAACATTTTTAGATCATTGTCTAGCCACACTTACATACATAAAAAATATGTATCAAAATCGGTGTCACCATAAGGGCGCCAAAAGATATTGGAACTTTTATTCCATAAATTTCACAAAAACACAAATATTTAAAATCTAACTACAACTGTCGCTCTCATAGCAGAGATCTGATACTAAATTAGGTTGATAACCAACATGTTTGTCTAACATTTGAACAAAAAAAATCGGTGTCACTCCTATTATTTTTGGAAACATAATCGTTTGAAGTTAGTACATTATGGCGTTTTTTTATATTTATTTATTTAATCTTTTCATCCCCAGATAGTTTTTTTGAACATATTTATTTTTAATTTAATACAAAATGTATCTTTTAACATAAACAGCTTTGGGAAGTAAGAGCATCTTTTTCTTGAATAGAAAATGCCCGTTTTGATATAGGTACAGGCAGATGTATTGTGCATAATATGTCTAGATTATCATACCAATACTCATCTTGTTTTTTCGGCCAAACAAATCTATTTATTCCAATTGTTCTTGACATACATTTGACCTCAACTTGCAAATGGATTTTATACGAAAGATGTATAGAGAGAAGCTCTTACAAACATCTTATATAAATGCTTCAAATTTTCAACTAATAAATACCCCTGCATTGCCAAAAGTTCAATTTAATGAATTTGGATGGTCCCTATCTTTACGAGCTCAGTTCAAGTTCACTTCAAAGCAGAAGGAGTATTCATAAGAACAATTTACGATTGGTGAAAATACTGGGAAAAAAACAACATCCCTGTCAAGTTGCACACTAGATGAGAAATGCAGTTCGTAACGGGGAAAAAACTGTTCGTTGCTTCAAAGTATTGTACTATGAAACAAATCCTATCCTTTTTTTTTTCGATGGAAGAAAAAAAAAACGAATGCATTCTCAATACAACAAATGAGAATATTAAAGAAAACGAACATTAAAATCTGAAACTGAATTTGAGGATAACGTAGACCAAAACGAAGAAAACATTAAGAATCAAGTCAAACCAATTTCAGAAAGACGGTCATCTCTTATTGAAAACTGCTAATTTGTAGCACTAAAGCATGGGGAAACATGGTATCCCAGAAAAAATAGTAGAAGTTGACCATTTGCAAGTTTATGTCAAATGCATGTCAAGAACAATTGGAATAAATAAATTTGTTTGGCTGGAAAAAACAAGACGAGTATTGGTATAATAGTCTAGATATGTTATGCACAATAGATCCACCTGGTACCTATATCAAAGCGGGCATTTTCTATTCAAGAAAATGACTCTCTTGCTGTCCAAAGCTGTTTATGTTATAAGGTACACTTCTTTGTATTAAATTAAAAATGAATATATACAAAAAAAACTGGGTGTGAAAATATTGAATAAATAAATATAAAAAAACGCCATAACGTACTAACTTGGAACGATTATATTTCCAAAAATAATAGGAGTGACACCGATCTTTTTTGTGCAAATGTTAGACATACATGTTGGTTATCAACCTAATGTAGTATCAGATATCTGCTATGAGCGCGACAGTTGTAATTAGATTCTAAATATTTGTGTTTTTGTAAAATTTATTGAATAAAAGTTCCAATATCAGCTGGAGCCCTTATAGTGACACCGATTTTGATACATATTTTTGATGTATGTAAGTGTGGCTAGAAAATGATCTAAAAATGTTGGTATCATCATGAAGGCGCTTTGAGAAAATTGGCCTTGAATATAGAAAAAAATTCATTTTCGGTCATTTTTAAACGGAGTTGGTGGGCGTCGAACTCGTAGTGTCACCGATTTGACAGCTGTAACAGTATCTAACAAGACCATATAGCAATATGGAATTAAAAAATCCATGTCATTATAAAGGCGCTTCAAGCAACAAGCACATTAAAATCTGCAAAATTGAAAAACCGGCAAAAATGTGCCACGCCCCCTAAACAAAAAAAAAAAAAAATGCTTTCTCAAAAATGGTGAGTCAGACAAAGCTCAAATTTCGGATTTACATTACATTTATGATAAGGAACAGCGTATGTGAAAATAAAAAAAAATTAAAAATGTCAACAATCACAAATGCTTTAAACTGCCTGATTCTTACAGACAATGGCTCTTAAGCTTTTCTTGATTAGTGTCGTTTAGTTATATTTTTGGAAATTGAAACAAATGTTTATAATCACTCTACATTTAATGAAATTACGTAATGCAATAACAGTTGTCCCTAATATTAATTACACTATTAGATATAAGGCCAGTTTTCAACAATGGTAAGAATATCCACTTTGCCCTACACACCGGGTAAAGTGGATTCGGTACTGGGGCAAAGCGAACAAGAACATTATTTGCCATGAAACTAAACATTAAAAATAAAATAACCATCTAAAATCAAAGAAACATATCCATAACACATTTTTTTGCTACAATGCCATTTACTGTAGTTATTACAAACAAAGAAATTGAACTTAAAAATAAATTAATCTTCGAAAATTAAAGGAACATATTAAAAATATTTTTTTTTGCAATGTTGATTATTGTAGTTATTGAAAATAAAGAAATAGAACTTAAAAATAAAATAAGCATCGAAAACTAACGGCGCATATAAAAAAAAAGGTTTTTCTACAACACTGATTATTGTAGTAATTATTATAATAAAGAATTAAACTAAAAAAAGTTAAAATCCAGAATTTAGGAGCATATTAAAAAAATAAAAAAAACATTTTCGTGCTACAATACTAATTATTGCAGTTATCACAAACAAAATCATTACCATTTTCGAATGCTGAAAAAACTTTATGACATCACTGAGTACAAATCGACATTATATCCATTTTTTCTGTTGGCTGATCATCTTCTTCAATGAATATTTCATTACAAAAAATGTACCTTACATCATCAAATTTCTTTACTTTCTTCTTCTTATCATTCTTTAGTGCAGTCCTATGTTCAGTAGCAGAGATTTTTGATTTAGTCTTTTTCGTAGTGGTCTTTTTAACAGTCTTTTGAGGAGCTGAGTCGAAACATCATCTGGTTACTTCATGACAGTCTCTTTTGATTTTTCAAATTTTTGTTTCTGATTGTCATTTACTGGAGTCCTTGTCAGGAGTGTAGATCCCTGTAGCTTTCGTTTACGTGTTGTTATTGGTTTAACAGGCTGAGGAATAGGTCGTAAAACTGAAGGACTGTTGTAGTTCTTAGAACATCCAGATTTGGAAGAAGCGGCGGGAACATCATTGCCTTGGACGTATTCTGTTGTTTCAGATCCCATGGGAGTATAAGGACGGTCTTCAATGGTAGCACTGACTTGAGATCTTAAAATTGAAGGACTTCCAGGTTCGGATGAAGTGACTTGCCGTGACAGGGCATAGTGATTATGGTATCCACTTTGCCCAATCCGCTTTGCCCTTCAGGTACATTTTTGAGGTTACTAAAAATTACTAAAAAACCAGAGCATCTAAACTCGCCGTCTACGGGTAGTTGAAAGCTACATAATCGTACATTGAATCCTACTCATAACAAAGAACATGTCACAAATAGTATTAAAGTTATAAATGAAACACTAACTTCTGTAAACTAATATTGTTTTCCCCAAAACATACTTTGTTCGGTCACTGGCATCACGTGACGCGAACTCGCCTTCACGCACAGTGGTTCAAAACGACAAAAAAGCGGAAAAAATTCAATAACTTTGAATATTCTCAAAAAATGCTTTGGAAAATCGTTAAAATTGTTGCATGGTAATATTTATCTTCATGCTTGCTGATCGTATACACAAGGAAACCCCGAATTTTACGTCCCTCGAATCCCCACATTTTACGTTTTTTATCAACAGGTCACAGTTTTTCCGTACACTAATAATATTAATTTAACACGGATGAAAAGTTTGTTATTTGTGAATTTCCCGCATTTTACGTTTTCCCTCGGTAGTTAAATAAAAAGAGAAAAAATGTTTTAAAATCAAGAAAATTCCCTCTGTGCATTTTTAAACATAATCCACTCTGTTGAAAGTTAATCCATGAAAACAGAAACGCTTCGGCTCCGTCCGTAGCTGACTTTATGGACTGAAGATGAACAAGAAGAAGAGGAAACACATGTCTCTTCTTTCAATACTGCATTTAAAAGCTTAATAATAGTGAAAGACTATTTTCTTTATCATAAAGACCAGGAAAAAACTTTGCAAAATGTTCCAATCCTGGAAGATGCTGTATTTACTTTGGATTCAATGACTCAAAATTACTGACTATTTTCAACCTAAACGCTCGGATTCGTTACTTAATGTGTTAGAAATGATCTAAACTGATGAGTACAAAAATGTTCTTTACATAAAATATCTTATTTTTACATTTTATAAGCGTCATCGTAGCAACCTTTATTACTATTTTTGTTTCCTTATCTGATTTTTGCTTTTTATACATTTCCTGTATTTAACGTTTTCCCATGTTTTATGCTTTTGGATTTGAATTGACGTTTTTCCACATTTTATGTATTTTATGTTTGATTCAGGACTCTGAGAACGTAAAATCGGGGTTTCTCTGTAGTTCAAATTCATTTCTGTGTGAATTTTTTAGTGAAATTTTTTAGTGAAAAATATAAATTAAATCAATCCACATGCAAGGATTATTTATTGCAATTGATACCCTCGAACAATATTTTCTGGCAGTAAGGTGACAACTATTGAGACGCCATTCACCGAGTTTTTCACCAACATCTAGTTATTAAAGGGAAACTTACAGAGTAAAAAAAAAAAGAAACGAGCTGATGTGTGCATCACATGACTTTCTTTTACTCCAATTTAATGTCATTTTCTCATTATTGGCAGTTTTAATGTGATTCATTAGTTTACTCTCTAAATATCACCAACAAAGACCAAATTAAAACCAGATTTTAAAAAAATGGCCAAATTTGTTGCCAAGTTGGCGACAAAACTTGGTGACCAAAAGACTGGCGATATATCGCCAAATTATAACACCACTTGAGTTTACATCGATATTAACAATGTTTCACCCCAAAAAGGGGCAAAAGACCCCCTTTGAAGCATTCGAATGCAACAAAAAATAGAGGTGCACAACTAGACCCCACTAGGAGTCTAAGTACCAAATTTCAACTTTCCAGGACATTCCGTTCTTGAGTTATGCAACATACATACACACATACACGCACAGGCACATACGCACATATATACGTACATACAGCCGTCACGGGAAAAATCGTTGTAATTAACTCGGGGATAGTCAAAAAGGATGTTTCGGGTGTCTGTACGTTCCTAGGCATATATCCACGTGTGGTCGGGTTGAAAAATAAACTCAACATTCATTCGGGATTGAGCAAAATGGAAATTAAGGCCGATTTTTGAGTGAAAATTTTTTCGCGAATACAATACTTCCTTTTTTATAAAAGGAAGTAAAATAGTAAGCATATTACTGTACAATAATGTAGCATTTTGACTGTCTAAGTTATTGACTTACATTAGTAATTACATTCCAAAATTGTAAGCGGATACTTTAAGTTTGTCTTCTTATTTAATCATCAATAACCAGAAAACAATCAACTGATTGTTTTCAGAGAAATCTCAATTTCGCGCCGAAGTAAGAAGTTAGCAAGGAGACAACCATTGAGATACCATTCATAGCCTTTCAACAGCTGCTAGTTCTTGAGCACAAAATAAAATGCCAGAGAGTTTCGTAGCACTCGGTTCGCCCTGAGAAATCAACAGAAGTTGGCCACTGATTAAATAGCCTCTCAGGAAACGAATTTGCAATTCAAAATAGGTGGGTATTGAACAGCAGTTTTACCTAGAGAGCTATTCTTCAGTCTGCTCTTCCCGTAAAGGAGCCAAATCTTATTAAATCCCAGCCTCAAGAAAGCAATTGTTTAACTAATCAAATAATAATGTTATTTTGAAGAAATTTTGGTAGGAAGACTTGTTGATGTAAAATTAAATAATACAATCTCCATGCTTTGTATAAATTTTTCAACAATAATAAATACGTTTTCTAGCTTTTGTATAATATTTAATTATGTTTGCTACACACTATAAACGTGTTTACGTAATTTAGATTTAGTTTATTCTTGCATCCATGCTATATGATCGACGAAATTGAGTTAATTATATCTTTCTTCCTGTACTTGCATTATTGTGCAGTGTTGTTTTCAGTTGCTTTGTCACAAGCAGACAATACTGTAACTAAATTCGTCATTATGCTTAAGCAGTTGTTAGAAGATAGTTTTTGGAGATACTCGTAGTTGTTAAAGGTCATTCAAAGTTTTGAACTTCTAAAAATAACAAATTTGTAATGAATTCAATCTGGTTCTTGTTCTATTTTTTTTTTTAAGAGTATATTTTCCTGTATTCGTTACTGACTTAGCTACCAATAGGTACGAGTAAAACACATGAATTTAGGTATTCTAAAGATTTTAATGCTTTACTTTAAAATAATAATAATAATAATATATATATATATATATATATATATATATATATATATATATATATATATATATATATATATATATATATATATATATATATATATATATATATATTTTTTTTTTTTTTTTTTTTTTTTTTTTCATGAATAAATAGTCTTTATTGTCACCCCTTTTTTCCTGTAGCTACTTTTTTTCTTCGCTACGCGAGATCTTCCTCAATTCGTGTTCAATTTCCTTGATTTACCCATCATTTTAAAACTTTTTGTACAGGCTAATGACGAAAAATTGACCCACGTTCTAAAAATTCTTTTTTCTGTCAAAAAAAAAAAAAAAAGAAAAAACGGACTGAGTTTTTCGGTTATATTTATGAGTTTGACTTGGGCTGTGACCGACAGAGCTGATAGCTCAAACGGCATAACGTTCGGCTGGTAACTAGCTGAATAAGTGTTTGAACCTGCCCCGCACAATCTGCCAGTATCGAAAAATTAGAAACTTGGTATAGCCTGTAGTTTTTTAGCTTACTTAGTCTGAAAAAGAAGAAAAAAGCATGAAAGGAGGCTTAATGCAGCTTAAAAATATCGCAAAAAAAAAAAAAAAAAAGTCACAAATAAATAAAATAATTAAATAAATATCGAAAAATTAAAAATTGGAAGTAGGGTATTGAGATGGGGAAAAATGTCTGTCGATCTGTGTGTCTGTCGGTCTGTCGGTCGGTCTGTCTGTCCCCCCTAATAACTTTTGAATGAATAGTCCGATTCGAACAAACTTTTTTTTTGTTCGAAAGATCTCGACAAGGACACCTCATTCCCATGTTTCACTTTTTGATTTGAACTATTTTTTGTTCAATTTTGAACAGTTCAAAAAACTTAACATTAGCGCCTACCTGGAAATTCAAGGCAATTCCGAACTGTGAGGCGAATTTGCTTCAAACAAACTTTGTAGGAAAAAGCGTTTGATGAAAAACTTGTATTAATTCATTTAAAAAATTGTTTTTGGCAACAGGGGAAAAAACGACTTTTTTTTTTTTTGGATATGATTTTTTTCTTTTAATGAGCTTATTAATATCAATTGTTATTTTTTCGTTTTGAAAGATGTGAAAGATTTTTTTAATGAGAAAAAAATGTATTAGCTGCTTTATTTATTTTATTCCATGAAATCAGCTTAAAGTATTTTAAAAATATGTTTGAAAAAAATTGCGATTTTAGCTATTTTTGAGATTATTGATCGGGTACTAGAAAGTAGTGTAGGTATACGGGAAAGTAGGCTCGTCTAGTTCTAGACAGAACTTCTTGCATTCAATTAAATTGACTCTTAATCAAACAATTTTTTTAAGCTTTTCGCTTAGAAAACTAAGTAAGCATAAATAGAAAAAATAGGTATAAAAATTTAGACTTCAAGTGAATCCTTTTTTGTGCTTGAAAACATAATTTCTTTGCTGAAATGCTGATTCTTCTAATTACAGTTTTTGACCTTTCTATTAATAAAACAAATTACTACCTCAAATTAAAATTACGCTTTTTATTCAGTTAACCTATGAATATTTCTTTGAATACGAAAATAAAACAATAAATTACTATTAGCTACATAAGTAAGATATCATTTTTTATTCTTCAGCTTTGGGCAAAAAAATAAATAGCCTGTCACATTTTGACTACACTTAAAAAAATTACGCTTAAAAACACGTACATAGTTAAAATGGTTTGTAATTAACCGTTCTCTTAAATGATTTACACGTGCTGCAATCTAAGCCATAACGGTTCAACTTGCCTGCTATGGCAAAATGAAACCATTTTTAAAAAATAATAAACACTTTTCTTTAAAATCTTACATTATGTATTATTTATATAGTCTCTTTTTATGTTGTTACGTGCGATCTTTCTTATTCCTTGATCAAATTCCGTGATATCAGGTCATTTTGAAGCTCATCGTGCCGGCTAATGATGAAAAATAGATTCTCGGACAAAAACTTACTTTCACTTTGAAAAAACCGTTTTTTCTGTTTTTTTTATTGCACATAAGTAAAATGAATAGCATTCGAAAATTTAGACACATAGTAGGTAGAATGGCCTGTTGTATAAACGGTAAGTTGCAAAGTTCGACTCTGAGACAGATATTTATATTTCAATTTCGTTTTTTTTTTTTTTTTTTTTTTTTTTTTTTTTTTTTTTTTTTTTTTTTTCCCCATCAGAGAAATTACAATCCAATTTTTCAACCTTTTTCAGACGAAAAAAAAATCTCACATACGACCTGTTTTATTGAAAAGCACCGAACTAAGTTGTTCGGTTAATAAGATTACCTTACGTTGTGACCGACAGACTAAAGTACCGTAATTGGTAGACAGTTGAGCTGTTAACCATCTGGACCAGATATTTAGCTTTTATGTTTGTGTTTGTTCAAAAGAAATCTAATCCGTACTTTTAAAAATATTTAACATTAATTCTTCGCAGGATTCTGAACTATAGTTATGTTATTGTTGAATAAAACATTTATGCTTTAAAAAAATTCTTTCATTATGTTAATTAAGAATCTTAACGCTAAACAAAGATTAATAAAAAGTGAAAGATTTGTAATGGTTAATCAAGTATAATACACAAGGACGGCAATATTCTTTGGTTCTGACAAACCATTAATTATTCCGCAACTTACTATGCACTCACTCTACCTGATCCAGAATTTCCATTGAAACTGGTTAGAAAACAATTTCCTATCAAGGTAGTTTTTGCCATGACCATTAATACGGCACAGTGGTCAGAGACTCATACAGGCAGGACTGTATTTGCTACTACTTACTCTTTTACATGCACAAGTACTGCTTTTTCACGTGTAAAAACTTTTAACGATATTTATAATAAAATTGAAAATACGTACAAACAAAAAGTGAGCGATGGTCACATTATCACTACACATGTATTTAAAGAGGATTTGATACTGATGTCTTTAAATTGAGTGTTTTCTTTTGCGTCAGCATCCGTTTACTGTTTTCTATGCTTCTTTATAATATCCTTTCTTTTATATATTTAAAGAGTGTATTGCCACGCAAAATGCGGAGTTCCGCACGGGTCAACTAGTAATCAAAAAAAATCTTTTTTTTTTTTTTTTTGAGAAATCACGATTGCTTATTATTCTCACTTGACAGTTTTGAATTCTCATGATTTTATTTCCCACCTCCTCTCTCTGCAGCACCACCGTCGGGCGGGGCCGCCTCACGATGCTGCTCCTCTAGCGAAAACAGTCTCTAGGTTGCGTCACTTACTTGCCTACACTTACATATACACCTACACACACATACACCTACACACACATACACCTACACACACACACATACACCTACACACACAAACACATACATACAGACACCTACATATACACACACCCAAACACATACATGCACACACCTACACATATACACATCTACCCACACATGCACAGAACCCCCCCACACAAACACACATACACACAACTATCCACACATACACACATGCGTACACACGCATACACATACTCCCCACACACAAGCAAACATACCCCCCCCCCCACACACACACACTCGTGATTGCAAAAAAACATAATTTGAATTCAAGATGTCAAAGTTCAAATTAATTATTTATTTATTTTTTTTTAACTAAAGGTTTTACACAAGAAGATTATCATCATTTTCTGTAGCAATATTTCATTTCAGAAAAAACAAATTACTCACATGAGTAGATTTCATAATTATAGACTTTTCTTTCTCTAATTACATACTGATAATTGCGACAAAATGTGTCCGAAAACAATATTTTAATGTATTTTTTTATTTCGTGTACTTACTTATTTACTATTTGTTTAATCATTATTTTTTTGGGTAGTTAGTGTATATTTTTGCATTAAAATTTATTAGTTGTCAAGATAACAACACTTAAAGATTTAAATGCTTGTTAAATAAAAATGAAAAGTTTTTTTAGAAAAAATACACAATAACATTTACTATAGTTTATATACGAAAACCTTTTGTTGCTTAGTTTTAAATATCAATCCACAAAACATGTTTCCTTCCTTCTTTTTTTTCTTTTTAGGCGTGTTTGTTTTTCCAACGAGTAAAGATAAAAAACATTCTATTAAAAGCTCAAAAAATGTTGTAGCAAGATTAAAGTATACTGATACCGCTTTAGACTTTCTAATTATGTTCCTTCCACTTTTTATCTTTCAAAGCATACGGCAAAGGGAGTTAAAAAAACCGAGGTAAAAACTAATTTAGAATAAAAATAAAAATGTAATCATATGTTTTTACTCTATTACCAAAAGCAAAAGAAACTTTTTGATGTTATCGCCGCAAGCAGCGAGGCATTGAGAATTCGCTTCCAAAATAGTTGCTTCATCCCTTCCCTTTTGTTACGAAAGGGGAAGGGAATGATTCTTAAATAGCACGACATTCTATCCAACATGTATCTCTGAAAACGGAACAAAGGTTTTGATTTAAAGACCCCTCTTGAGCAAAGAGGGGGTTAAAAAATTGCCCATCACTCCATTTTGACAAAGTACACTCTGAGAAGAGCCTATATATCTTTTTAATCGTGATGATGAACGGGACAAGTTATTGGTAAAAAATATAATTTCTTTAAAGAATAATACAACGCATTTAAAACATGCTGTATGTGTCCGGAAAAAAATTACGGACAGATAACACGGTTTATTTATTTCGAAACTTTTTTTTTTATTAACTTACATCAAAATGTCGCCAGATGTGTTTTTAAAAGAATGGTCAAAATAAGATTTTGAGTGGATAAGCGATATTAAATTCAAAATATGAATGACCGTTTTTTTTTTTTTTTTTGGTATTCCAGATTGATAAAATAGTTTCTCGAATAAATTTATTTTGTTCATTACTCGTGTAAAAAAATATTTTTACTATATAGCGTCTCTTGCATGAGTATATTCTTGTTCAGTATATTGACATACTTTTTGATTTTGTAATACTTTCTATGAAATACTAAACACAAAGTTAGTTCAACGCACAGCCGTTAGAAATAACCTAAAGCGTTTAGTTTGAAGTATGGTACTAAAGTAAATTTCCTAACATCCGCAGGCGGCTTATCCACGGGGCGGGTTGTCCGCTACCTTTCTCACTTTTACAGAAAAAAGTTACGATGGAAGAAAAGTAAACGTGTAATGATTAACTGAATGCAGTTAAATGCATCCATTTTTCTTAACAAGAGTAAAATTTACTTTTAGACATTCCCATTTCTTTCTTCCTCCTCCCTGACAATGACATCAATCCTTCAAAGGTCACCGAAATCTGACCTGTCGAAACCTGATTTTAAGATATACCCTACTTATTATATTTTAAATCTACATAGCTTACACTCGTAAACAAGTGACAGGATCAGTCTTGAAAAATATATATATCTTTTCCGACCTTGTCTTATTGATGTAACCTGTTTTGATCTGATGAAGTTCATCTATTTGCTCGTATGTGTGTAATTTTTGTAGGCAACAATGAGCGATTCTTTTTTAGCGTTAACATGCATTTTTTACATACACTGTTATCATTTTAACCATAGTTTAAACGTATGTGAGTGTTATTGATCTTTTTAAGACATATTATACACTTTTTACTAACTTGCGGATTATCCGCAAATTTTCCAGCGGTTACATTGCCACCCTTTTCAGCGGATAATTGAGAGTTTACTGTATGTCTAACTAGCGAGCTATTTGGTGCTGTAAATAACAAGTTAAAACGTAAAGTGAAAGCGCTTTTGAAATTTTAACTTTAATTAATTTCTATTACTAGAACAATAAATTTGTTAATGTTGAAAGTAAAAAAAGTAAATAAAGATTTTTTTTAATAAAGTGAATTTATGATTTGTGCTTTGTTTACATTTCTTGTTTCTTTTTAATTTGAAAAATATTTTAACAGCAAACATTTTTGATCGAATTTCTAACTGCTGATATTTTGCACAGAAAACCATATGACAGCATTGTAATAAAATTTACTCTTTAATTCCCTTAACCAAGCATATAATATATTTTTATTCATTAATGTAATATTTAAGAAACATTAAATGCCCATCATTATTTAAAACGCCTTAAAATCTTTTGTATGAAACTTTTTCTGCTTCAACATAAACATTACTCATTTTTATTAGTTTGTTTTATCTTGAATTAACTATTTGAATATTCAACAGTATTTTCCTCTTTGTATACTAATTAATTGTCGAACACAAAATGAAACGCTTTTATTTATTTGAAATATGTCTCTGTAAAACATTTAAAAATAAGGCATTAAGAGAAAATTAATCATCACTTATGGATATGCATTTAAAAAAGAGCATGCAGACAAAGCATATTTAATATCCTTTAGGAAGCATTCTGCGTTTTTATTATTTTTTTAAATAATGAAACATTAGCAACATTTTCGTATGTCTTTTAATAGCTAGTAACTCACCGGTAAGTGATTAATTTAACACAAGAGTCTCGTTTTAAATTCATATTTTTCGATTTTTCTCACAGTGAAAAGTATACGCAATAAATTTCTTTAGCCATTTATCCGGGAGGTTGCGGTTGCAGCGCATTTACCAACTTCAGCTTATTATTTATCGTATCGGTCATTAATCACATGATTAAAACTGAGCTCCCTAGAAAGAATTTGAAAAAGTACAGAAATAAAGAAAAATATGAGCTCGCTTTAAATTCTAAAAATAGGTCTGTTAATCTTTTCTAGCTCTCCAAATAAAGAACTGATCACGCATATTTATTAGAGGCCTGACTGCATTTAAAAACGAAACGATTTCTTAAATTTATGAGCAATTTGTTCCACCGTTTTATTTAGCATAAATCGTTTGCTGTACTTGCTTTTGTTTAGTGTTGAAATAAATAGAGGTAGCATGGTATCTATTTTGTCTTGAATATATCGTTGATCCAACAATAAATCTTTTTAAGTTTTAAACAACAACAAATAACACAAGGAATTTAGAATTTTACTACCTATTTCAGGAGTATTGATACACAAACGATATACGTTTTTTTAGAAATAATAAACAAAGATTAATAATCTTTAATAAGTTATAAATCACGTGAAACTGTTAGGTTTCTTATTTTAAAGATGTTTTGTTTGTGCCTAAAAAAAAGCAATTACTTAATTATTCCACCACTATTTTTTCTAAACTTTATTTTGCCATTAATTAGTCAATAATTGAAAGCCGTGCTGAACTTCGTTTATCCCTTTTTTTTTTTTTTTGACAAAATTTCAATAAACGTGTTATTGAAATAATACGAGTTTAATATAAAGCTTAGAATTGCATTTTTTTTTAAACTTTTGAATAACGTATTTTATAATATCCAGTTTTGAATTGTATTTTTTTGACAAAATTTCAATAAACGCGGTATATCATATCCAGTTTAGAATCGATTTTTTTTAAACGTGTTATGTATAATATCCAGCTTAGAATCACATTTGTTTTAAAAATAATACTTTAATGAAAGTGTTATATAAAATCCTTAGAATCGCGTTTTTTTTTTTTTTTTTTTTTCAATAAATGTGTTAGATAATATCTAGCTTAGAATTGAATTTGTTTGACACAATTTCAAAAAACACGTTACATAATATCCAGTTAAGAATCGAACTTTTTTGTGACAAAATTTCAATAAACGTGTTATATATAATATCCAGTTTATAATCGCATTTTTTAAAACTAAACTCCAAAAAGCGTGTTATACAACATTCAGCTTATAATTACATTTTTTTTTCTTCAAACGAAGTTCCCAAAGTCGCGCAAATAATCTTTTAATCCAAAAACCAAAATTCCGTTCAAAGCTACAGAAAAACTGAATAAGTTCAAAAACCGGGAGAAACTTGGTTTTCTAAACATAGAAATATGATGTAATTAGCTGTGCTTTTCGGTTTATTATCCACAGAGATTAATCGTCGGGGAGCTTGTCGCTGACAGTTTTACGGTGTTCTTTACAACTGCACATCCTCCACGAGATTTGTAGCGTTTTAAATTGTAGGGCGACGTGAGAGATTTCTGCTGTAATTTGGGTTCTTGTCCGGGTGTGGAGAAAGAGATAAAGCCATGTGGTACTTTATTTATTTTACCAAAATAATTTTTAAACCCATCTGCATTTAAAATATCTTTAAAGACTTCAACTCGACTATGGAGCTTTGTTAATTTAATATAATGCTTATTATATTGTAATGTGTCACTTATTTTTGTTTTGAAATGAAATTTTTAATGCAGATGAAATGTTTTAATTAAGTTGCTTACTTCATTCAGACTAAAAATTAAAATAATTCATTGAATTTCTATTTGTTTCCGTACTTAAAAACAACGGGTCTTTATGGTATGTGTGTACTGTGGAAGTCGAACTTCACACAAAATTACGGTACAGTTGGAAAAGTGAAGCAGCTCACATTAAATTGCCAGCTTAGTTGGCAGAAGACAACAACAACAACAAAGACCTAAAGCCAAACATAATACACATTTTATTTACAGCATAGCATTGACCGTTATAACGACCCCTTCTTCAACGTCCACAATAGCAGATGGTGTTCACAACTATTAGTTTTCGTTTTGTTATTATTATTAAAACTTACTTTAGCTGTCAGCGTTATAAACACCCCCCATCGTAGAATGGATTTTTTTTTTTTTTTTGTTTTTGGAACTTATATATATATATAAAACTTTGTTTAGTTAAGTACTTCTAGATTTACTTGAAATCCACTGTTTGTCTTGGCGACTGTATGTGCGTACAAATTAGTGGAAATATCTCACAGAACTCAAAGATTTGAACATTTTCCACGAAACAATTTAAAAAATTACGAAAATAAAGAAAAGTTTATTATATTGCTTTAACTTTTTAAAAATAGGTCTGTCAATCGTTTCTAACTCTCAAAATTAAGAACTAATCACGCATAATTATTAGGGACCCGATTAGATTTTAAAACATAGTTAATTTCTTAAAGTTATGAGCAATATGTTTCACCGTATAATTAAGTATAAATCATTTTCTAAACTTGCTTTCGTTAAGTGTTGAAAGAAATATTGGTAGCATGGTATCTATTTTGCTTAAAAATATACATTTTCGCAAAACACACTATATTTTTAAATTTAAAAATAACGAATAAAATAAGGGTTCCAGCATTTTATTACCTTTGTCTTAAGTACTAATGTGTGCAATGATGAAAGCGTGCAACGTGGAACTTCTGTACTTAGAATGAACGCAACATGTAAATTTGGAACCTCAATTTCAACGTAAATTCCCAATTTTCGTTCGTGCTTACTTATTGATGCATATAAGTCGTAGACCTCTAAGACCGTATATTGTTAACTGTTGACGTTTTTTATTTATATTCATGCAACGTAAATTTGTTGATGTCATTTTTTTTTACAATCGGATAATATAAAATAAGCTAGTTAATTATTTGAACTTATTGTACAATCCTTTTTCAGTAGTTAAATGTATATTTCGTATACATTGGTGAATGCCAGAGAATTAACTTCTTAGTATAAGCAAACAGATTTACCATACGTAACTAAGGAAGTTTTATTAGTATGTAACTAAAGGAGTTTGTATTTAAAGATATGTTTTCAGATTTTAGTTAGTGTAACAATTTTTACAGTTAAACAGATCTATGAATTTCACTCAATTTAGTTTTTGGCTTGTGTTTAGCTATTTATATTATAATAATGTTAAAAATTACTACTTTCAATATTTTTTAAAATTTTTTATTTTAGTCTCTTGTAGTTATAATTCATCTTGATTTGACATTTTTTCAGTCAATTTCCCATTTAAAATAAATACTTACTCTTTAAGCGCGTACTTCAAAGTTCAAAATATTAAAAACTCGCAAGTTCAGGTACATAGTACTGAAAACAGACTTGCAAAATACAAACTCAGCTTCAATAAAATAATAATAATGTTCTTCAAATAAAATTGCAAAAAAGGTTTTACCTATCTTACAAAACACACGTTTGAAAAAGTTCTTAAAATACATAATAATTTACACCTACCCGTAAAAAAAATACCAACTGATTTTCTTCATTCGTAATTACAAAGTAAATACTTAAGAAAAATAAATTTTATTCGAATAACTAATAAAACTAAAAAACTGCAAGCAACTTAATGGTAATTATAATTTACTAGATTATTCTCGTTTTAAAATGTACACAAATCTAAGAACCTAGATGCTTAAAATGTTTATGTTTTAATCATTAAACCCGCATCATGAGCTGCAGTGGCTATTTAAAAAATATTTATTTTTCTAGGTGATCACTTTTCCAATAAAGACGTTAGCACAACGTTGGAAATTTTGTTGTAAGACAAAATATCAACTACAGTCTTTTTTTAGCTTATAAACTGCTTGGGAGGAGCAAAAAGACGATTTTTATTCCAACTTTTGGTTATTTTAATTATTTATTGCTTTTTTTTAAGTAGTAGAATGATAATTCTTTATCATTCACAACATTGATGAGAGAAAACGTTCAGAAAAAAAGACATTTGCTATAAGGATTAATAAAATATTTATATGCATAAGCTTCAAGTGCCTTTAGGCGTTTTAACTTTTTTTTTTCAATACTTAAAAATATTACAATCGAACTTTCCGATTTTGATAATTAGTCATATTGCATTTTTAAAGACAATTAGACAAATAAATTAAATAAGGTTAAAAAAAATCAGGAGACATTCTGGAAAACATCACATTCTTGAAAATACATGATATTAATTTTTTTGGAAAGCAAATTTCTAAACATAGTAAATATGCCTATTTTTCTGTACTATAAATCACAGCCAGTGGAGTATAAGTATACAACGAACTAAAGGGAAAAAAATGTGTGAAGCTAGTTCATAAACCAGCATCAAACCGAGTCCAAAATTATAAGTTTTGCACGGTCTAAGGCAGCGGTAGGCAACCCGTCGATCATGATCGATCGGTCAATCCCGGCGACAATCTCGACCTTGTTTATTTCTTTTTTGTTTGAGTACCATCAATGACATTATTTTCTGGGGGAAAATCAGGCTCAACGACTGAATCAAATAAGTTTGGAAGATTTTTAGATTTTTTTTTTAAATCGCTGAAAGGGTCACCGTTTTCCATATTTAAGAAAAAAATCATTTTTGCCTTTTGTTCTTAAAAAATGATGTCCGCAAAAGTTAGTATGGATCTACAGATAAAACTTGGTATGAATGTTTTGTATTTTTTAGCAAAGAAAATATTGTTTTGAACAGAATTTTATCAGTGACGCCGCAAAGAGGGATCAGCTCCTCCACCCTCCCTTGCCACCACCACCCGGGGAAGTCGATCCTGGTGTTTGCGAAACTTGGGAAGTAGATCGACAGTTAATTTAGGTTGCCAATCAGTGTTATAGGGTAATAAAAAGAAATAATTGTTTAAGCAGATTTCAGGTTATCATTCAATTCAGAGTTAAGTGAAACAATTGAAGCTAGTCATCTTCGGCTTTTTTTTCTAGATTTAGCCGAATATGAGTAATTGGCAAAGTGACCGATTATGGCCGAGTGGCGATTACTGCCAGTTAATTGGTGCATGCCTAATTTCAAGTATATATGAGTGAGAAGCAGAGGGGTATAAATATCAAAGTTACAGATTTGGAGATAATCCGTACTACAATAGGTAGTTAAACCTCTCCACTTTTTTGAGGCTAGAGATTGTACTAGTAGCCCTGGTAGGGGCTGTTACATAGTATGGTTTGAAAAAATGTCAATGAAAGTATACTTAGGACCAGAACTTTAAACACGTTTTACTCGAAACTTGAAATTGTCCACTTAAACCCCTTTGTTTCTCACTGCCTTACATGGGTACATAATGTAGGGGAAAAAATGAAATTTAAAATTAAAAAAATATATATATTGTTTTTATTTTATTATTAATAAAAAAATTAAAAAAAAAATCTATTTAATTGTTGAAAGTTAAACATTAAAAAAAAGTTTATTTATTATTTAAAAGATATTTTGAGAGAAATAAGCAAAAGAAACCCCTAAATAATCTCAGAAACGCGTTGTTTTCAAGTGAGAAATTGATATACAAAACTTCTATCTTGACATTTGCGGTTTAAGTTTTCTCTGCGCATTGGACAGTTGAATGTAGAGCCTGCATATATTCTTTTCCTTGTCCTGACACCCTCACAAGAAGTCAGTCTCTCAGCACTATCAATAATCGTCTTCAAAATGTCAACCGAAGTGATGGAGTTTTTTAGAGACATATTCCAAGCCGTTTGAGCTGGAAGAGCACAGCCAAAAAAAGGAAAAATCATAGGAAAAGGCATCATATATGAAAATATATATCCGCTCCTGTCTCGAAGAGAGTCCCCATGACGAAATATGAATTTATCAAGCTCAGCTTATTTTTTTCCCTCTTAGTCCAGTTACTTATATTTCGTTATTTATAATGTCTAAATATTGAACTACCCTTTGCTGTTGGTTTAAGTAAATATTATTACATCCGATTGCTTGAAATATATATTTTTAAAGGTGTTTAAGATAAGTATATAGGTAATATTATTTATGGATGATTTGTTTCTGAAAACGATCTAGTTTTTCTCACTGTATTTAGAATATGAATGGTATAAAACACAATTTAACGTTAATGATACTTTGATTTCAAATAATTGCTTAAAATTTTTAAAGCATATTTTCTTTGTGGCATTTAAGGAGGCCCGTCACTTAAAAGTTTGACTGTAAGGACTTTTTTTTAATGATGTGGCATAAGTAAATCTGTGGCATTTAAGCAAATCTGATGAAATGATGTGGCATTTAAGCAAATCTGTGGCATTTAAGCATACCCGTCACATAAAATTTTGACAGTAGAGGGAGACAAGGGGATCTATACTCTGAAAATTGTGTCGAAAAACAAGAAAAACCACTACCACTTAAAGGTAAATAAGTGATTTTTCTAAACTTGTGCGAAATTGCCTCCTGACCTACCTAAATGGCGGGAAGCATATGTATGCTATAACTATTACAATAGACTTAAAGATACAAAAGGGAAGTAAAAGATGTATCCGTTTACTCTGTTTTGCTTTTTCTTTTTTGGTTTCAAGCCATTTGAATTAATTTCATTGAAAACAGTTTACTTTGTAATCCTGATAAATTATTTTTGTCACTCAACTTGTCTTTACGAAATAATAATCGTGTTAAACAAATGCAACCAAAAATAGTTATACACAATTGTTGTCATAATTTGCTTAATAAATTATGAAACGTTTTATTTCGTAAAAATACAAAGTTATTTAAAGATAAAACGTTTGCAATATTGCGCAATAAGTATTTGCGTTAAAGTCTTAATTTAAATTGTTGATAATTTAAATTGTTAATGATGCTAAATGGTTTATGAATATTGTAACCACTTACTTCGTTTTATTTCATATCTTTATTTTGTTTATTTATTTATTTATTTATTTATTTGAGTTTTGTTTTTCTCTTTAACACTAGATTCTAACAAAATGTATGTGCGTCATTTCTAAAGTTTCTTAATGCATTTTGTACTTGCCTGTACGTTTACAGGAGAAAAAAAATTTCGATTTTATGGTTTTTGTTTTTGTAAAACTTCTGATGTGGATTAAAAGGTTACGTATCATAAAATCTGTGTAGAAAAAAAGTCGCAGATTTTAAACAATTTGCATAAAAATACTAAGACAGTTTCTGAAAATTTTTGATTTTTTCTTTTTTTTTTTTTTTTTTTTTTTTTTTGCGTACTAGACAGAAAAGGTGGTAGATTTTAAAGAAATCTCATACAAACTATTCTGTAAATTAAAATATTATTTGACATTCTATGTATTTAATAGTTTTCTGTCTCAAAAATATTCATGCGCGCTCAAATTAGAAAAAGGCAATCTTATGTAGAATTAGACATCATTGGATGCCCTCCCCTCTTTTTTTTTAATATAGCTTTGCTAAAATCTTAAACTGTAAACATGTATGAACAACAAAAAGAGTATTCGTTGATCATGGGAACATTGGGATAATTTTGTTTGTGAAGGTTTTTGTAAATTTAGTTTTACTGACGTAAACAATTCTACGACAATATAGTATTTTCTTTTTATCCCTTTTGAAATAAAATTTAATGACATGTAAAAAAGTCTAACGAGCAATGTTCAGTTAAAATTGAAGTATGAATTGCCGTTGAATCTATGATAAGTAACGGTACGTGTCCTTTTAGATTGACCCGCTTTTATAAGGAAGGTATTTTAAATTCTTGAGAAAGAATCCAGTTTAATTTTAGGAAGGTTACCTGTTTTTAGCTGGAAGCTTCTTTGTTTTATATTTTTAATTAAAACAAACTTACAAAAATGAACTATCAATGATTTTGTGCCACGTATATACTATTACTTCTTTATGGGTTTGAACTCTACATCAAAATAATATTTAATATTTTCTTTGTAGAAGAAATAGCCTGCACTGGTAAAACTTTTCTGGAAAATTTACGGTAATTGTTACTGGCATCCATGTTGCTAGTAACTATTACCGTAAAAATCAAACGGTTTCCTCGGAAGGCCACAGCAACCAATTGGAGCTGGGATCGCTTATTTCTCCGGTATAAATTACCGTAAAAATCAGCGATGTTGTAAGCCCACCGTTTTACAGTAACAATTACCAAAATATCTTTTTGAATTTTAACAGTGTAAAGTAAAAAAAAATCTCTTGTTTGAAAAATTCTGACTAGTTTACGAAACATAGCAATGTCTATGCTGAGTTCATACTTAAATATGAATTGCCAATGAATCTGCGATAAGTAACGCCACTTATCCTTTCGGATACAACCGCGTGTCCACTTTTCGTAATGAACTCTATTCGATCGTTCTGCTAATTCTCTGAGTCAACATGACGTAATTACACAGCATGCTAATTTGTTTAAGTATGGAGTTTAATCTAATGGAAGGCATTCAATCATTTGAGGCTCTGGTATGTGTAGAAGCGTATGTGTCCTGGTGTACTCCAAGGGAATGAACATTGTTGCGACAGCGGGAAATTTATTGAAGGCAGAAATATTCTAGTTTGTTGGACGATGAATTCTAGAACGTCTAAACACCTGCATTGCTTGTCTAAGAGAGGCCTTTTGAAAATGTGATTTAATAAAGCTATCATTAAACTTTTCACGGAGAAATTTAATTAAGGAATTTGTAAAGGGATAAAATGCTATTCATTAGTTTAGGACACCGGTGGTAAATGGAGCATTTCAGCAAATTGGTATAGTTTGGGAAATAGCAATATAATTTCGCCAGTGTTTCTTTTGAGAAGATTAGCGAAATAATTCCTTAAACTAGTTAGTATCACACATTTGGTTATTTAGAACAGTACAAATATTTAAAATATGCATATTTGTTTGCAGTATCTCTACTTATTTACCAAGCTAAATGAATGTGCATAGACTGAACAATTTCAAGTATGTTTTCAAACAATAACTGATGAATAACTCAAACGAATTACGTCCTTAAACTCAATAGACTTTCAATTTAGGTTTTACTTACAAAGTTTCGCATAAATAAGTTAGTTTTGGATAATATAATGTTTTTTAATTATTTTTTTTCATTTGTAGGCATTTTTATGAGTTTCAATGCTTTTAACTTTTTTAGCGAAACCATTTACGACGCTGAATGCCAGTAAATGCTTCATTTTGTTTTTTTTTTCTTTTTTTATCAACTTCAACGTAACGTATAACTCTAACATGAAATTGTAGTGAAGTTAAGCATTATTATGTACTCCTTGCATAACGTTTTTACTACATCTATCAAAGAAAAACGGAAAAGTTAAAAAATATATCTTAGTATATATATATATATATATATATATATATATATATATATATATATATATATATATATATATATATATATATATATATATATATATATATATATATATATATATATATATATATATATATATATATATATATATATATATATATATATATATATATATTCATTTCGCATACTGCCTCATAATCCTGCGATGGAAAACATTACACCATCGTATAACCTTTATATAAAAAGAAAATATGTTTGTGTGTGTCGCGCTCGCATCCCAGGTGAACGGTTAGATCTAGAAACATATAATTTGGGATAAAGATGTAGTTTAGCTGTAGACGTGCATCTCAAAGCCAAATTTTTAATCAACTAATCCTAAAAAGGTCATTTTTATCAAATAATGTAATTTTTAGCACTTCTTATCCAATTAGTCAAGATCTAACTGTTGTGTTAATGTTAAATTAAACATACAAAAACTCAATTAACTTCTTAAACGAAAAAAGTCTATATGAATGCGATGTTCCCCAGGAATTCAGTCCAAGTCATAAATAAATCTACAGTGTTGTAAGTTGTGCAATGTATCCAGCAGTGCTTTAAATTTCATAAAACTGATTCTTTTTCAGATGTGATAAAAAGTAAATAAGCACAATTAAAAATGAAGGCTAGAAAAATGCTTTCAATGTAAAATGTTCCTAAAGAAAGTGGCGAAATAACGATTTCAATGAAAAACGAGCTGATGTGTGCATCACATGACTTCCTTTTACTCCAATTTAACGTCATTTTCCCATTATTGGCAATTTTCATGAAATTCAATAGTTGACTCTCTAAATATCAGCAACAGTGGCCAAATCGAAACCAGATTTAAAAAAAAAAAACACAAAAAAAATCGCCAAATTTGTCGCCAAGTTGGCGACAAAAATTGACGACCAAAAGACTGGCGATATATCGCCAAGTGTCCGCCAAATTATAACACCACTTTAGTTTACATCGTAATTAACAATGGTTTCCCTCCAAAAAGGGAAAAAAGATCTCCTTAGGAACATCCGAATGCAACTAAAAGGGAAGGTGCACAACTAGACCCCATTAGGAGTCCACGTACCAAATTTAAACTTTCTAGGACATACCGTTTTTGAGTTATGCGAGATACATGCACACATATGCACATACATCCGTACATACAGACGTCACGAGAAAACTCGTTGTAATTAACTCGGGGATCGTCAAAATGGATATTTCGGGCAAAGAATTCGGGTGTCTGTACGTTCCTAGGCATATATCCACGTGTGGTTGAGTCGAAAAGAAAACCAACATTCATTCGGGGGTGAGCAAAATAGAAAGTAAGGCTGATTTTTGAGGGAAAATTTTTTCGCGAATACAATACTTCATTTTTTGTAAAGGGAATTAAAAAAGAAAAGAACAGAAAATAAACCAAATGAAAATCTTTAGGAGGAGCGTGATGAAATAAAAGCGAATAAATATTACTTATGTTTAGACATGTCTTGCTTATCCAATAACATGCGTATTACTTATGTTTACTCTTAACATGTCAAACCAGGAAAGAATATTTGTCAATTTCCTCAAAAAAAAAAAAAAAAAAATGCTGACATTGTGACCAAAAGATCATTTTTAGAATTAAATAAATGCAACGAAAAATAAACTTCTGCTTTTTTTACCCCGATGTAAATAAAAAAACACAAGATAAACGCCTAACTTTTCTTCATGAAGCACACATTTACGACTTTCATGTCTTCATAAATGATTCCCGGTGACGAATGTTTCTCCTAAAAGGCTTCCTGAGCAATACACTAAGCTGCACAAACACCAATCTCTGCAACTCTTAGAATAACGTCTGCATAAAAGAAAAATAAATATTCTTTATTTATTCTAAACATCCTGGATGAAACGGAAGGAAAAACCATCCGGAAAGTTTTAGGAAAGATTTAAGCATAATAGTTCTTCCAAAGATATATTTGTCCAAAGCATATATCGATAAATCACACGGCTGCTGCCTTGCGCCAGGAAACAAATTTATACCACTATAAGCAAAGCAAAAAAGAAAATAAAAGAAAAAAACGCCTCTAACTTACACCTTTACCTCCACATTATACTTTAAAAACACCAATGTCGCCATAAATCAGTGCCATTTGTTACATTTTTTCATTTATTTATTTATGTTGCTATGCTATACCAGGCTTTACACTTTATTGGAGTCCAAAATTTATGCCTCTGCCTTCCTTTTACATGGATTTATCACTTTAACGTAATTTTTACGCCCCAGAGCAAAAGAATTCCCTCGAAAAGTGGTGGGGGGCTTTGGTTTAATATCTAAAGCCTAGATGAAACGCATCCACTTTTCACAGAACGGTGAGCAGTCGTGGAGGAAGGATCATTGATAGGGAGGCCATAAATGTCACTCATAACATGGTTCTTTTGAAGGGTAAGCGGGCTTGAGTTATTTGTCTTGCAAAATCCTCGTGTCTTATGAAAACCATAAATATATATGTATATATATATATTTGGCTTTCAATTCATTCAAGGATAAATTTTTGTCATGTGGTTTCCCTAACAGCTGTTGCTCTGCAGATTTCAGGTTTCTTGAAAATATATTAGATTGAATATTAGTAAATTGAGCAATGGAGGTTTTTCATTTCAGTACAGAATGAACTTAAAACTTTATAAGAGTTTCTTCATCCTTTAGTTTTTTACTTGCCACAAGGTCAAGCTCTGCACCCCGCCTAATTTAAATCGGAAATATGTCCTCATTTAATTAATTAATTTATTTATTTTGATTTGCTGTATTTTCAACAACTTACATCTTAAAAAATTATACGGATAGAATATTGAACAACATAATATAAATCAGAATTTCTCGCATTTATTTCACTATATGACAGATCGAGAATAAACTTCTATCTTCTACCATCAGTAATATTTTAATTATAGTATTTACTTTAATGTTTTTTATGAGATGGGGCATTTTAATTGATCACCTTTCATTCAGAAATCATAATCATACTTTACTCAGCAATACTCAAAAAATAGTTCTAGGGTTAAGAAACTGAAAAAAAAATAGACTGTTTTTCAATAAACGTATTTATTAAAAAGAACAATACAACTGATAAGTATAGTAAAAGTATAATACATTTTCTCAAAAATGAAAGATTTTGACATTTGACTTTTTTACCGCCCTTGACAGAATATAATTTCTATGAGATACTTCATTATATACTCTGTTAATGTCTTGCCAATAAATTATTATTATTATTATTATTATTAAAAGATTCGTTTAATCAGCGGACCCGTTTATTTCTATTGTAAGCAAATAATACTTGTGATATGATCTCTTCTCCAACGACGTTACAAATTCTGATATGCATTTACTAAGTTAAAGTCAAAAGTCATGAAGCGACAACTTTTGAGTTCACATTAGTATAAAATAGCTGAATTACTTTTCCAATACATGTCTTAAGTTTACAACTGCTCATAAACACAAGACTGTAGATAGAGGAGTTCAAGATATAAATTATTTTATAGCATGAAACAAGTTACTGAAAAAGTGATATACCTGAAGTAGGTAAAACTTCATTATTGATTTTGTAATAAAAGAAATTTTTAAAACTAAAATTATCCTTTAATGTCAAAAAGTGGTCACATTTAAATACACATTTGATGCAGAGCATTTCAGTTGCTTGGCGTATTTGCGTCCCGTGATATCATTTATTCTGACTGTAGCAGGGGTGTCGTGATAGGTAGTTACATAAGCAAACATTGCAAGAGGGTAAGGGGAAAAGCTTACCAGGAAAATACAACTGATGCAACTGAGCAGAATGAAGCGTCAGGGGAGTCCCGCTTGTTTGTGTTTAACTTGAGGCTCTGATTAATCTCACGTCAACCCTGTTCTCAAACACATGGTTTCCCGGAGCAATTTTTGCATTTTGATGGTGAGGTTCACGTTGGGGGGTTGAAGCACAGAAACCAGGAAAGGCAAATTATTGCACTTTTGTTAAAATTATTAATGATCAAATACAATAATGCACCTTTTTTATGGAGTTAGTTTCTTTATATAGCCAGATACTTGTAATTAAATAATAGTTGTTATCAAGTATACATAAATAAAATCCATGACTTTGCATCATGAGGTTCAACTTGTACTTAGTTTCTTTATATAGCCAGATACTTGTAATTAAATAATAGTTGTTATCAAGTATAACATAAATAAAATCCATGACTTTGCATCATGAGGTTCAATTTGTACATTCAATTTGTACAATAAATTTCAATTTGTACATTATCGTCTAATTTTTGCCATCCTCCTTTTTATTTCATTTACTTTCTGCGGTTACGTTATCTTTTTTTTTTTTTTTGAACTTAACAATATTTAGAAATCAAGACTTTTCAAATCAAGATAACTCTCTCTCTCTCTCTCTCTCTCTCTCTCTCTTTGTTTTTTTACTTCGCCTTAAGATCATAGAATTCAGGTTTTTTCGTAACTTATTTACAACTGAAATAGAAAAATGAAATAAAAAAAATATGAACAAAATTAAACAAATTAAAGGAAAAAAATAGATTGAATTGAAATCTTGAATTTATTGTATGTTTTTTGCAATCACGAAATGCGGTAGGACAGTACTCGTTGGGTTTTCTGATTCCACTAATGACTCTTATCGCAACCATAGTTTAATTTGAATTCAAGACTTCAAATATTCAAATGAATGTCAGAAGTTATTTGTTATGTGTTGGATGCTGTGTGCTGGATGATGATTTCGCATAAAAAGGATTGTGTAAAGTGAAGAAGGTTGCTAATAAATAATTCGATTCCAAAGCTTTTGGACGCCTTCATCACAAGTAAAATAAACTAAGAACAAAGGACGGTGGTCAAGTACAAAAAAAGCAATTCGTGATTGTTTAACACGTTTGTTTTTTTAAGTGTAAATTTCTTAGTAAAAATAGTTTTAAGGTTAAAAAGATAAGACTACAAGTTTCTTCTAACATTGAGGCAGTGAGAAGCAAAGGGATGTAAGTGGCAAAATTAAAAAAATCTAGATAACCAGTTCACGTGGTAGGTGAATCTCTCCTATGTCTTGGGGCAAGAGATAGTACTAGTAGCCCTGGTAGTTACTGCTATACAGGATGATTTAGATAAAAAATTCAATGAAAGCCTACTAGGATGTTATCTTTAAACGCGATTTACTCAAAACTTGAAAATGTCCACTTACATCCCTTAGCCTCATTTGTAAAAATATCTTCCACTTAATTTTTTGTAGGTTTGACATATACTTAGTTTTTGTGTCACATATACTTGAGAACTGCTTCCTACAGGGCGCAACATAACTTTAAATGAAACTTAATACAGTGTTTATTTGAATTTGTTGAATTCGCCTTACTAATGGGATGTTTCAAGGTAACATTAAGCTGTACTTGCTTAAAGGGAAAGCGGTTTTTATTTATTTTTTTTTTTTTGTGCAATTGAAGGAAATCAAGTTCAGTTTAGAGCTAGACCTATACTACCTTTAAGGCACCACACACAAATGCCAATTGCCCGCGTGTTATGTAGGGAACTGTTTGGAAAAGTGCTATAGTGGAGTAAAGTGAAATGAAGGCAGTATGCAACGTCACCTAACTGGAGATATTTTAAACATGTTCTTTAACCTGGAGTTGATTTTAGTAAAAAAAAAATCTCAAAAACATAAACTATTTTAAAGTCGAACCTGTTAACTGGACTATCGGTTTGGATAATAATGTAAGAAATTTTCAATGTACCAAACCGTAGTTATTGTTTCAGTTTGATTCCAGAGAATAGAATATCCCCTTTGTTAGAATAATTTTTCGATGAAAACTACCTATTAAAATGTATGAACTCTTGCTTTTTATTCTGTGCCAAATTTTCTCGGAGCCATTTTGAGTACGTGATGTTCTCAAAGATAAGCAATTTTGTCTGAAATTTAAGAAATATGTTTTAACAATGTACTTAATGTTAGACATGTTTTATTTTAAAATGTTTAATGCAATTTTTCAAGTGCACCGAGGGACATATTGAAGTAAATCATTTCATTTACTTATTCATACATTTATTAAATCGCTAACAAAAATGCGTATTACTTATGTAGTTTACATTCCTTCACTTAAGAAAATTCGGTTTTTTATTCATACATGCATTACTTCATTCGTTCATTCCTTATTTTTCCTATATTATTTAATTTTATCACTTAATTATTTATTCATTTGTTTATTCATTTATTTATTCATTTCTAAAAAAATATTCTCAAACGGTAATATTTTTCAAACAGAATATTTTTTTTTTCCCCAGACTGGAGCAAAGTTAATTTTTTTTAATGTAGAAATGTGCAACTAAAGTTGAAAAACAATTTTTCAGTGCACAATTTACGCTATATGCATGTTTTATAAAATACACATTATTCTCTTTTTGTGTATTACAATATTCAATTCAAATTTCATATTTGTTCATTTTGAGAAAGTTAAATAAAATATCCCACTTTGTTTTCACATCCCTCTCTCAGTCCATTTCCGTACAGAGAGTAACTGGGGAAAAGGCGGATTCTTGAAGGATTTCTAACTACCTAACCCACATTTTTACTGAATATACCAGGTAATTTCACTCATGCTACAACGATTGGGATACATCTTCTCACATGTTTTAGCTCCCATCCTTATTTATCAAGGCAGAGACAAGCTACCCTTTAGAAATCAACTTAAAAATCTCTAGCGCATCCGTGGGCAATATCTGAAAATAAAAGCAAATTGTGAAACGTTTAGCAAGCAATGTAGATTATTCTTACATTGTCGATGATACTGCATTACGCAAACGACTTAATCGCAACCAAGTTTAACCCAAATCCTGATTTCTCAAAATTTTATTGTCTTACGTTTTCAACAAAAACTCTTCCCGTTAATTGCTTATATTTCCAGTGAGTTTTACTTTTCGGTTATTTTTAAACGGTTTTTTCTTTTCAATGTAAAGATATGTTTACAGGGTGGCGACAGGAACTGTGAAAAAAAGTTCCTTGACTTTTCCCTGATTTCCCTGATTAAGTTCACCAAATTTTCCTGATTTGAGTTACCAATGATAATGGTTTCCTTTCTTTTCTCTACTTGAAATCCATTGTATGTTTGTATATATATAAAAAACATATCAAATCAATTTTTTTTGGAAAAAAAAACCCATAAAACAGTATATTTAATTTTTCTACAAGAAAGATTATAGAAAAATTTTAAAAAATACTTTACTTCCAGAAACCACTTAGCATAAGAATTTTAAAAAACTATTAAAGTCACTCTTAAAAACATATTTATATTTATGGTAGAACTAAAAAGTAATTGAAATTATTTTGAACTAAGTTTTCAAACAGTATAATAATTGTTTCAAGAATAACAAGTAATAGTGAAAGAATAGAAGTAATGTAGTTACTCTTACATAACTAATTGACATATTTATGCAAAACAGATGAAACTTTTTGACATCCATTCATAGGGAGCTTTTCTCTAATCAAAAACATAGGTTTTAATGAATGAATACAACATTTTAACAATAAAAATATACAGATATTTACTTAAGTACACAAGTTAATTCTATTTCAAATGATTTAAGTATGTAGCAAAAAAAATCTTAGATTGCTTTTGTAACAAACAACAAAAAATGAAAATGCAAGGAAAAAAACAGAAAAAAAAGCAATTAGTTAATTTTAAAATATATAAAAGAACAATACAACTTGGTTATAAAATAAAAGAATCCTTTAAATCTGAAGAAAGGAAAACCTTTATAATCTGCGGCGACAGCAAATAATATAACGGCAAAAAACAAAGTTTTTTTGATTGAAAATTCAATTTCAGTAATTAAATTAAAAACGTGAAGAAGTAATAACTTTTAAGCTTTTATCAGTATTAATTCAAAAACCAAAGATTTCTTCTTAAAATCGTGATTACAGTACGCTAATCACTTCGAGACAATGGAATAAAGGCAAAGGAGCTAAGAATATAATAAAGGCTTCCTCTTTGCCTGTATGGTTGTTTATTTTACGTCGCATTGAAAGAAAATTTCAATCTAGTTAAAATAAAAAACCAAACAGACACAGAAGCAATCTTAGGATGGTCATCCTGTGGTTAATAAGTAAGATTCAATACTTAGACGTTGAGGAAAAAAGATGCACAAACATGCGGCAGTGTATAATCGCACCTCATTTTACTTTTTTTTTTTGACCAATAATTGGTGGAAAATTCGTAGGGAATTAGGATACTTTATTTTGTAAAGCAAAAAAAAAAAAAAAAAAAAAAAAAATTCTTCATAAAATCAATTTTTCCTGATTTTTTGTTATTTTTTTCGAAATTCCCTGATATTTCCCTGATTAATAAAGTTCCCTGACTTTTCCCTGATCTCCCTGATTTCCCTGATCTGTCGCCACCCTGTTTTAAATCATTTGATAATAGGTTATTAGATTAACTGTGGTTGTAATAAAACAATATTGGTTATACCCCACAAAGTGGAAATAAAAATTTTAATTCAAAAATTATGTGAATAAAAAAAAACCAAGATTGTTTACAGATAAACATCATCAATCCACATGTCATCATATTTCTGACACCGTTATTACTTGCAGACTTATAGAGTTATATGTCCTGGAAGTTTTCTATGTTTGCAAAATTTTAAACATTACTTGTAACAAATCTTTTGCAGTCCTTTAACTTTCTTCGGTTCTCGTATTTTTGTCATAAGGTCGAATTGCTTAGACTAAGACACGTCTAAAACTCGGAATCTTTCTTCGACCGTAATAAATAATCCCAAATTTATATTTTCTATTACGGTAATTTTGGGAGAGATGGGACGCGTCTTTTCTTCATCTAAAATTTATACATTTACATATATTTTTCTTTTCATTGTATATACATATAGTGTATGATATTTCTTACTAAAATCCTAACGCATGTAGCTTTAATGGTCATATCTTTAATGAGATTTCTGCTATGAGATTTTAAAACGTTTTGTCATATGATCCATCTCACCCAAAGTAGTCCGAGTCAGATGGAACATTTGACTAGGAGAGACGGACCATAGTAAAATTATGTAATAATTGAATATGTATTATACTATAAGTGTTAATTTTTATTACATTTTTTAAACAGTGACCACATGCATAAGAATTTAGGTAAGCAGACTGTGGTGATATTTTAATTTGTGCTCCAGGCGGCATTTCATCTAGCAACTCATCTTTTATATTTTTTCCTTTCAAACTACAATAAGGGGAAAAAAATGTTTCCTCGACTTTACAACATGCTTTAAAAGTGAAATAAATGATCCTTTTTCTCCGAATGTAGTTGATGTCACATATTTAGATTATTTTATGGCCATTGCTTCGCTGGGCTTTTTATTTAACTGTAAAATAGTTCAAGCCATAATAAAGATACATAGGGGCTTTTCAAAAGATAATATCCTAAAGTAGGCCTTTGAACACCAATATTATTTTCTTCAACAACTATAACAGCCTTCTTCAAAGTAGGTACAGTTCATTCCCCGCGCGCTAATGAACTTTTTGTAATATAGGTAGTTGGCGTATTCAGTTCTTTGAAAATCAATGTTTAAAAAAAATTCAAGGTTGTATTCAAGGTCAATCTCTCCTTTGCAGACGTGGTACATATATCCCGTCTTAACTTGGTACATCTCTTCCGATTTTCTGAGTAAAAAGTAGAATCCTCCCCCCCCCCACTCAACCTTTCACTGTAGATTTCACGTCGTCATTTTAGGTTATTAGGAATTCAACATGTACACAGACATTACAGCATCAAAAGTGCAGTTAGTTTACATTTCATACAATAGCTTAGATTGTATAGTTATAAATATGTAAAAAATTATACGACTTAACAAAAGAAACAATGATTTTAGATAAAAAAAGAATATTTTATTTTTTGTGAAGTAAACAGTAGTATGTCATACAAAATGTCTTTCCTTACCTTACTGAAATTATTGTTTTATCTAATAGATAGGCGCAATAACGTAATTTCTGACTAGTCCATCTCTATCGGAATTACCCTATATATATGGCTATCACCTTGGTTTGCATGTGCTGAAGCAAAATCTGCTTTTGACCCCTCCCTCCCCTTTGGGGAATTAATTCTATAATTTACAATACTCTATCATTTTATAACTAGAAAATAATACGTCATAGTATGACGGGTGAAAATTGCTTCTACATTTAAACGAAGCCATTGCCTGTTTCGTGATATTTTGATAGTTCTAGTTTAAACCCTAACTCCAGTGGATTAACCTTAAACTCCATTAGATAGCGTTCATTGTTGACCTATTTTCGTTTTTTCATTCTGATAAAAGGAAAATTTCACCAGTAAAACTGTTAAGTTTCCGGATCCAGTTTTTCCTTGTCAAAATACAGTAAACTCCCGATTATCCGTGAGTGGATTATCCGTGAGTCATTTAACAGTTTGGAACACGCATTTTTTTTAGTAAAAAGCAAATACCAATGGCTGTTTTTTTTTTTTTTTCTTTTGTTGTCGAAAAATTCTAAACAAACCCGGTTGTTTTGTTTCATTTATTTATTGTGCTTTCTTCATCGTATATACACTTGGTTTTTATTGATGTTTTTTTCTGTTCTGCAAAAACACATAACATTTTTACTGTGTTGTACATATTTTCTATGTTTGAAGAATGTATTAGGAACTAAAATAGACGAGTTTTTGAGGATGCACAATTTTTGCCTTGTTTGTCCCCCATTTTAGTATTTTTGCAGTTTTTCCAAGATTTTTATTATCCGCGGCACTTGTACCACCCAATTCCGCGGATAATCGGGAGTTTACTGTAAAGCATTCCCAAAAATTTTTAAGCATTGGTTGAAAATATTATCAAATTATCATGATATGGCGCCAGTTTCAATGTTGATCACGTCTGCGTTAATATCAGTGAATTCGCAGATATAACTTATGTGAGAATTATTATCGTTTCGTTGCTTTAAACGGATGAAGGGATCTCTTTCCCTAGAAAAAAATCTCTGCGTGCACTGTTAAAAAGTACGGAACATTTGATGAAACATATCACCATAAAATGTACTGTTTAAAGTATCAAAGGTTTTAAAGTAAATTTCATAGGAAAAAGCAAGCGATCGCAGAGCAGTTAATGCACCACGTGAATAATGGCGTGAAGCGAAAAATTCTCCATTACCGCTGTTCTTTCGAGTCTATCAGGTGTAGTGGCTGTGACGATACACTCCGGAAAACGAGATCCAGGTTTCGAGCACCAATGCTTGTCAATCCTTTTTAATTTTTTTTAACCGAGCTATTCATAGCAGTCTTGTTCTTCTTAAGTAAAAAGTTACAGTGAAATAATATTTTAAAACTACTGGCAACAACAATGCCAGTATTTTTTACCATTAAATTTTAGGGAAATTTCTTACAGCGTGTTTTGTTCTCTTTTGTTTGAGTATAATGACTTTTCCATATTGTTTTAGCACAAAAAAATTTAGTATTTTTCATAATAAAGGGTTTAAAATGTTTAGTATTATGTTTTTCAATTTGCTTACCGTATTTAAAAAATCATACACGTGACATATTTTTTAAAGTTCTTTAATAAATATGCTGAAAATGCTTGTAATTTAAATCCCCTTCTCCATTATTTTTGATTATCATCACGAAAATATGGTAAAGTTTAAATTATGCAATGCATTAAAATATAAGCAACTTTCCAAATAATAATTTTATTATCTTATTTAGCCTTCGTAGTTCATTTATTGTTAAGTGTGTCTATTGTAAATCGAGTAATTAATCCCTGATTGAGAAACTATACAATCGCCAGGTACATTATTCAATATGAAACATGCCCACTTATGTACGTTCTCCAATAATTCCACAGCCTATATTAATGTCTTGTAATTAACTGTGGATTTGGCATGCCTTCGTATTTGATTCCTTCATTAAATGCCAATCTCTGCTGACAAATCAGAACTCAACTAGATAAACATGAGTGTACGGTATTACGTCGAGTGTTCAAATTATTTGTGCCATAATTCATTGCAGAGGCCTAAGCAAATACATCCAATATCCTTTTCATGTAAATCGTAGAGCTTATTTTCGACGCATGAAATTTCTGGAGCTACTGGTATTCTATATTTTGAAGCTCAATTAAACTGGTCAACAGGGTTTTAGGTTCTTTATGAAGTAAGTAGTGACTTTTATAATTTAGGGGGTGCTGAAAAAGAATATGGCGATAAAAATATTCCATCACCCACAGATTTTTGAAAAATCCAAAGTCTTTAAAATCTCAATTTAATGACATTTATTCAATACATGTACAAAATTTTTGTCATTTACCATTTTATAAATAACTAGTGGTACCTGTACGGTCCTGTCCGTAATAGAAAAATTAAAAGGTCTTTTGGTTCGCCTCTATATTTACAAATAATGTATGGTGAATTTTCGCGCCAATTGGCTTGTACCCATGTTACGGTTCCACGTTATGAGAATTTCGTATCTCGCCAATTGACTTGTACAAATGTTACGGTTCCCGTTATGATAATTTCGTAATTTACTCATCCATCTTATGATATTTTTGCTCTTAAAATTGGAATAGAAAACGAAATCGAATTTTCGAAAAATCGCTTCTAGGTGCAAACCCCCATGCTACAAACTAATTTTGTGCCAAATTTCATGATTATCAGCCGAACGGTCTAGGCGCTATGCACGTCACAGAGATCCAGCAGATCCTACAGACATCCAGGTATCCTCTGGACAGAGAGACTTTCAGCTTTATTATTAGTAAAGATCACAAATCGTAAAAGTAGTATAAAAGACAAAAAATTTATATTGTTTAAAAAGTTGTAGACGAATGGACGAGATTTTTGATTTAAAAAAAAAAACATTGATACTTGTAAAAAAAATTTCCTAAACTTCAAACTTTATATAGCTGTAAATGCCTGAATTGCGGATGCTTTATTATTGGCACTAACACAAACTTAAAAAAGGTATAACACTCTAATAAGATTCCAATAGTAATCCCGAGCATATTAAAAGTAAGCCGTCCGTGATATTCCGCTTAAATTACAAAAATATCCTATAGTGGAAGCGCTTTCCATGCACGTCACTCACAGCTCCCATACTTTCAGGGGGAAAAATTCAGTTTAGTTCAGTTTAGTTTAGTTCAGTTTAGTTTAGTTATTCAGTTTAGTTCAGTAACGTTTTAACATGTCTTAAATTATTTTTTCATAACTAGGAATTTATTTTTTCCTAAGAACTGTGTCACAACATTTTAAAAATTATTCATGCTGATTTTCCTAATCCACTTAAACTAGTTTAATAAATAAGGTCCTTCATAAGCTTTCTTATATGTGATTCAATGAAAATACATTCTTCAATTTTTGCATAAATGAGTGATGGGAACTGTTCCTACGAATATTGAAACCCACACCCTTTTTATCCATTGATTTAATGAAATTCTTCATCAATCCCAAATTTACGTGTAAAGGTGGGGGAATATATTTTTTAATTGATTAGAGGAACGTTTTGCTTATTTTTTTCCAGCTCCAATATATTGTTTGCACTCTTGCCATTTCTTTTCTGATATAATATTCAAATTGCCCTGCTATTCCATTCACAAAAAAATAGCAGTATATTGAATCATCAAATTGCTGACCAATGAGAACGGTAATTACTTTTAAAAAACTGCTCATATGCTACAATTATGATGTGAAAAGTCAATTTCATAAATCAATATTTTCATATTTTCGTACGATTCTTTCATTATGCAAGAATAAGCTTTGAGAACCGATGACAGAGCATTTCCACGTGTAGAAAGAAAACTTCAACTACCATGTGAAATGATACGGAGTGCCTAGCCCCATCTGCTCAAGGTCACACATATAAAACTTATAAAAGGGAATTCGGTTTTTACTCTCTTGTTACATGTTCTATCGCTGTAATGAGTAAAAAATGGATCAAATACATTAATATCAAAATACATTTAAAAGGAAAATATAGTAAACTTTTAACTGGTATGAGATAGCATATATAATCCAAAACTTATAAATGAAATTTCTTAAAATTGGAGGGTGTGATAAAAAAACTTTTGCAAACATATTATTTTTCAGTACATTGAGATCTATAAGAAACACCCAAAGTACATTGAGGAACAGAAAATTCGTTAAAATTTGTTTTTCTGTGTTATCAGTGTTTCAGTAATTATGTGTTATTTCATTTTGAAAATTTAAGGTTCATATTTTTTTTAATAATGTAGGTGCACGCTCAAAACAAATCATGAAATACATGTATATATATATTTATTGAGAGAGAAGGGGAAAATATACAACTGATATGAAGCGAGGATGAGCACTTTCAACTGCAAATGATGTATTTTATGACCAAGTTATGCAAAAAAAAAGATTTATTTCATGTTTCTGATTGGAATTCTTAGTGATCAAATAATTGAAAAACGTATTTTTCTATGTAATATTTATAAAATGAAATTATCTTCAATCGGTCAAAAAATTGTTATGTTCGTGAATTTAATACTTCCTGGAAAAAAAAACCAAGAAAAATGATTTCAAAGGTAAAAAGAAAAAACTTCATTCGATTCCGTTGTGCCCGTAATAAGAAGAAAAAACTTTTTAGAGTTACATTGTGTATAACCAAACAAATGCTTTCTAATAAATAATAATACAGTTGTCTTATCTATATTTATAATGCTTTGAGTAATCTTACTCTTGTATATATTGCAAAGCATTTTCAATTAAGAAATAAATGCTTAAAGTATATAGATTGACGTTTTTCTTAAAACTACTAATGAGGCACTCAAGCAGCAACTCAACTGAAGCATTTGACGTCATTTTTGCTTAGTGAATAATCTACTAGGGTAAGATAAACACAAGTTTTTCATCTTATATAGCTTTTTGATTCCGATTGAAAAAATAAATATATTGTTAAGTTTACAAATTGAAACATTTTGGGTGTAATATGGCTAAACGTTTTTAAAGAAAATAACATTCGAACCTGGTTTATCCAAATTTTTGGGAGACTTGGTTTGCTTCCTGAATAATGGAAAATTGCGGGAAATAGAGGGTACTCTTACAGTGACTGTCATACGACCTCTGAAAATATAATCTTGTATTTAAAATATTTACATAGAATTACTTCTAGGTTTTCAACTACTTAACTTTAATAATAAACAACAACAAGATATATCCCACGTCTCAAAATGTAGAATCTAAACCATAGTTTAACAAACCTAATCTGTTTCATATTATTCATATTTAGTAATGGTTTGCTTAGAATTTTATGCGTTTATTTAGTTGCGTTTAATGGATTTTAAAGCGATATTATTGATTTTCAAAAGTAAATAAATAAATAGTTTTAAGTGAATGGACTATCCGGTCAAAGGAGTTTCAGACAAATAAGGCTCTGTTGTGCAACTAAAGCACTTAAAAAATATATAAGCATGAATAGTTTAATAAGTCGTATAACCAAGCAAAAATATTAATGCATGATAAACCCTAATAAATCAAAAAAGCAAAGTTTAGTACGCAAGAAAATCTTCTAAATTTTACTCTCAGGTTAGAGATATCAAGACTTAAAACTTCAAAACGAAAGATTTATTGTTCTTACCCCCTTTTGTTCTGAAATTAAGATGCACCCAGAAAGGATATAAAACTACAGAAAAGAAAGAAAAATATCATCTGAACATGTAAAGAAACAAATAACAACGGATGTAAGAAATAACTTTGCGGTTGCGTCTTGTTCTTTTCCTTTTGGGAGCAGTAAAGTTTGCGAAAAATATAAATCACAACAAAGCATTAGTGAAAATGCATATTTGTTAGAAAACTGAACATAAGAAGTATTTTTTCAGACCAAGAAATATGGTAAAAAACCTTTACCGAGGAAAATATTTGCGCGATTTTTTTTTTCAAGTGTGAGTATACTTTTTTAACGCTTAATCTTTCACGTTTAATTGTTACAAATTGTTAAATGTTCATTTGTAAATAATAATAAAAAAATTTTAAGTACAGAAAGGATGTTAGAATTCTGAAAAATATTATAAAACTTAACAAAAAATTAAAAATACCTACAGAACGTTTAAATACAATATTGGAATAATTCTTAATAATAATGTTAGTTACCTCTTGACTTTGAATACTTGTGACTTACAATTTAAAAATTAGGATGGTCCTTATTTATATGGGAAAAATATTTTTTCGGAATTCAACAAGTGACGCCCCCTAGTTTTGTGGCACTTTAATAAAAAATAATCTGTGCAAAATTTGAACTCGATCGGTCAGTTATAACACGTGCCCCTAGGACGTTGAATTTTAACACTTTTGATAATTTTCCCACAAATCTTCGAGTTTTTACTTCAGAGTCCTTCCATCGTTTCTCCTAGGTTTCCAAAATACTTTTACAACGAGGTAGCACTAAAATCAACCTTTTTAATTACTTCATATCATCTAAAGATTTTACATTGAATAAGAATGAAATAGTGCTTCAGAAACTTTACCTTAATCGTACGCTTTTCTCAATGTATTTTAATCGTGTGCATTTTGTTCCCGATAGCCTTGGACTGTCTGTAAAATACTAAATTGCTTTTATGGCTCATATTTGGTAAATTGAGTGGGAAATTCTTCGATTAATTGTGCTCCTCTTTCACTTGTATCATTCGCAACTTTCAGCGTTTTAACGATATCTCTTCCCTTTAAATAGTTTCTTTCATTTTGCCATGAATCAAAATCAAGTTTAAAAACATCTTTTAGTGTTTGAAACTAATCAAACAGTTTTATTGACTTGTAATTAAGTCTATAAAGAGGAAGATCTTTACTAAGAAACTATACCAAATTATCTACTGTTCTCTGAAATTTGTTATAAACAGCCATCAGACACGTCCTCCTTTTCTGCAAGCATTGTTTTGGAGTAGTTTTTTCCTATCTTCAAAGTTAATTCCTTCATCCAATACGGACAAAGCTACTAATTCATTCCCTAAATACCAAAAGTGATTTATGAATTTTCCAGTCACTGCTTCTACTGCATGCTTGTCATCATTTTGTACACTGCAAGTTTTTCAGACACAATAATTTAATGGATTAGATTGGGTACATACAACATTATATGTAAAACAGCATTTACGGGCATTTTCTTCAATGTAAGGTCAATTTGAATTGTTTCCTAAATATATAAATATTCAAACCATAAATTCATTGTCCATCCATCTGTCTCAGGCATAAGCTCCAGGTTACTGAAAACATATCCCTGTAAGAGGTACGACTTGACCAAGAAGTATTATTACAAGTTATGAGAATTTTCTGGAATGTTTCTCAATTCCGCTTTCTACGAACAATAATATGTTATCAATTTCGTCTTTTAGAATTTAAGTGGTATGTGTACTTGATTGAAATGTTTTGAATAATGAAGATTTTTCCGCAAAATTTTGAAGCGCTTGAATAACGGAATATCGAGTCTAGAACTAAGAAAGGCAAGAACTTCTTTAAAAACACTCTGCAGTACGATTTCAAGTGTATGATGATGGCAAGACAAATGTAATGTATCACCGTTCAGTTTTTTCTCTAAACAATTACATGCACAATTTATATGGTCGATATTATAGGTCGTTGTTTCAAACAATACAGCTGGAACAGTTAGCAATAAAGAGCAATAATCTAAGATATCATATACAACTAAAGAAATATCTCAGGAATTCTGAGTAGCTGTTCAACTTTGGGAACTGAAGCTATCACGGTAAGCCTATCGGCGTTTCTTTTCCAGTTACATCTGGATGTAGCTTTGTATGTATCTTAGTGAATAACTAAAAAATTTAAATTTAAATTCATGAAATTTGATTATACCTCTCAAAAATTTTCTCTTGCTCTATTGAGGGATGTACGATTGATCATAAGGTCATTTGAATTTAAATTTGCTGCATCTACATAGGCTGTTAATAAATGAACAGCATATTTTTCCCTAATATAGCATTTGTCTAACATTGATGAAATGCGAGCAGATATCAATAGTTGCCAAGCTTTTTTGCGTTGTGGTAAACTAGATATAGAAAAAAGGTTCAACAGATTGGGATATATACCCATTTCGATTTCTAAATCTTGTGAATTGCAAGAAGAATTTGATGATAATAAAGGACTTTGTACTAAAAAGGCGACAATTTAAACTATAGATTTTTACATTATTCCGATCTGTAATTTTTTCTAATTTATATTTTAGATATGGAAAACAGTATATTTTTATGGTAGAGTAATCGAGGATTTTTCAAAACTTATATTTTAAGAATGCATAAACATTCAAGTTAATTTATAACTAAAAAACAACAAATTAAAATATAATTGCCATTATTTATATTTATAGCATTCAAACCTAGCGACCCTATTTGCCTCACCTATTAGAACACACCATACACAGAAAATTTTCTAAATCAGCACCCCGAAAGCCTGGAGGAGGCAATTTGTTGTTGTCAAAGATCATTCATTAATGGCCTCGGCCATTCATTAATGGCCTTTAGAATCTCTTGTGTCCATCTTGGTGGAAAGAAATGTTCCCCTGCTGCTTGGTTTGACACGAGCGCGAATAGCGGTATGCCTGTCCCAAGGTCGTTGGTGTCCATGTACCATCTGTAATATGTAAAATTTTGCAGAACGGAAGTGAGAGAATGGTTGGTCTGGAAGTAGTAACATCTATTGACGTTCAAAATTACTTTAAATATGAAACGTAAGAATATTTTTACATAAAAATGAGAAAATCCTCATTTTTTTCTTCGAAACTCAAAAAAGGGGGCCCTAGGGGCACGGGTTAATATTCATGGATTGGCTTGCATGGATCATTTATTTGTATAATGGAAGAAATTGAGGAGGCGTCGCGTAAAATATCTACAACTTCAAAAATAACGACCACCCTAATATATATATATATATATATATATATATATATATATATATATATATATATATATATATATATATATATATATATATATATATATATATATATATATATATATATATATATATATATTTTATGTATTTATTTATTTATTTATCTATTTAGATAGATAGATAGATAGATCCTGTGGAAGAGTTGCCGTCACATTAGATCGCACTGATGTGTTTTAAAACGCATGAATACAATATTATGCGATGCATATTATATTCCTCTTATTTAATTTAATATATTATGTGCGCAATACGCTTTTCTTAAGTTGTTCAGTAAAAACTACTTGGAAAATGTAGCTTCTTAAAGACATTATTATATAAAAAAAAAAAAATAAAGAAAATTATATCTGGTATTTATTCTTTGAGAAAAAATGAATTTGTCTTTTATTCTTTCAACCAGAAAGAGGCTTATATGAAAAATTATCATATCATACTTTAATAAGAAAAAGGCGTGTTTAATTGTTTCTCAGTGCTAACCAATATGGCACTTCGATTTCTTAGAAAAAATGTTTTTATTCCTTTTATGTGATTTTTTTAAAAAATAATCTGACACTTATTTCCTAAAAAAACAATGAAACGACATGTAATTAGTTTTCATTTCTTAACCTAATAATTCATTCTGGTAAATACTTAAACCTCATGCGCCTTCGTTGCACTGTGGTAGAATCTTGGCTTCATATGACAGAGGTTTCGGGTTTGAGTCCCACGAATGCCCTGGGTGTTATTTCCTCTCTATGTGCTGTAAATCGTTCTTGTGTTGTTTGATACGTTAATAAAGAAATACAACCTTTCGAAGAAATGGCACCAATATTTACGCAGTAGTTAACTACGGACATACCAACAACAACTTAAACCTCAATTACAAGTTTAACTAAAGTTTGTCTTCGAGGCAGCAGTATGCAATACCACGCAAAAGTTCGTAATTGCCAAAACAATGAGGTTGATCCTTAGTATGCGAAATTCAAATAATACAGGAGATTGTAAATTGAAGCAATTCAAATGTGCATTGAATTCCAATACACTTGCTAATGCTACCACAATTTTTTCTTGCAATTAACTAAAAGGAGATTCTTAGATCAATTACACAATTTCATTTTATAACAAAAAAACCCTTCGTTCTATGTGCGTCACATGTTTCTCTTATATTTTGAAACATAAATAGTACTAGTATAATGTGGCCAACACAAAATCTTCTTCTATATCAATATTATAATCGCTCATGTAACCGCTGCTAAAAATTATGCTACCGGCAAAAGCGGGACACTATTTCGGTAATTACGAAATTTGTGACCTTAATTAATTAGCCTTAAATTTTTAGTTCCAGTGCCTGAGCGAGGACTAGTTTTCCTTTAAATGAATAGGCAAAAAACAGGGAATTATAGATTTGCATAGGGTTACCATAAAACAGCTGGGCTAATCGCTAAAGCAGAATCAAAGAACAAAAATTGAAAATATTTTTTTAAATCCATGTATGAATCAATTAAAATATTTTTGTTTGTTAACAAATAGAAAATGGCAAGAGAAAAAATTGAATTCTTGAGAATTCTCCGATCGTTCGCCACAATTAAATCGCGTGAAAACCCTTTTTTGAGCAGACAAAGAGAGAAAACCTATAAGGAGATATATTTTTCAGTTTTGTAATAATTAAGAAATTAAGATCTTTTTGTGGCAAAAAAAACCCCTTGTAGCAATTGGCGACAAATTAAATCATTGCTTGTTTCCGCGTTGGTACAATTTTTTTTTTTTTCAAATTGCATTCAAATCGCAAAATTATTTTTTGAGATATAACAGTCGCAATGGATGGAGGAGAACGTTCGATTGTACTACTCCTCTTGCCAAAATTGAGCCAGCACTTGATATCTCTAAGCTCAGCTTCGTAACCATTTCTTGCTACATTCCGTTCGTTATTTCGCGAGATGTAGTCGTCAAAAGTAATGAGAAAAAAGTTTCCATTGTTCAACCCCCCATTTTGAAATATTGGCACCAAAATTGTATCAGCATGTGTACCTTCTTAGGTCTACTTTTAGAATATTCTATGTCTAAATATGTCTGTTACTTCCTGAGATTAAGCAGTAACTCCTAATAGAAGAAAAAAGTTCGATTGTTTCACACCCCGTTTGACGAATTTGTGAAAAAACTTATGGGCAGCAAACTACGTGAAGAAAAATATACGTAGCATTTTTCGTTAGACTTTATGCAATAGTTTTTACTCTATAGCGGCTACAAAAAACGGATCGACATTTTTCGAAAGTGATCAAAATGAAGTCATCACACCTGAAAGCGTATAAATCCGTCAAAATTCGAAATTCGAAAATATTTTATATACAGTCGACTCCCGCTACAACGCGATATGACTTCCGCGAAAAAACTATAACGAGAGTTTTTCACGAAAACGAATTTTAGAGCTAAAGCGAATTTCTCGCTCGCAACACGAACATACTTGAAATCGTGGTGCTAAGTGTCGGCTTCGTTATTGACTTTTAAATATTGACTTTGTAAATGTGCTTACATCCTTTAAGCATCACTGACTGCGCAAGTTCCCACACACCGCACTAGTCCAAACATCACTTTGTAAGTGTGCATGAATAACCAATCCACATTTTTCATTTATTTGTACTCAATATGAAAGGTGATGAAATTGTGTGACACCTAGGAACGTTGTTTCATCTAAAGTTTGAGAAGAATAAAAAGCGAAAGTTTGCGGCAGTTTAAGAAAAACATATTAGAATAACGATCTGATTGCGCATCATAAATCATCATTTTCAATTTTTAATTTATAAATGTAACTATAGTTGTATCTACTGTACGGTGCAGCATTTTATTATTACTACATACTGTATATACCGTACTCTTTTATTTTATGTCTCTCTCTCTCTCGAATTTATCATTGATTTTGTGCATCGTTACAGTAGTTTATGTTGAATATAATGCAGCTTTAAAAAATTATAAATAAAAATAAAAAATTTAAAAAATTAAAAATTCAGCTCTGTTTTTGTAAGAAACGGTAACATAAAGTTAAAAAATGTTCTAAAACAGTTTGAAAGGTGTTTACAAATGTTCAGAATAGTCTGGTATGTTAAGAAAAAAACATGTGCATATCCTTTTTCACAACGCGAAATTTCGACTTACGCGAGGTGTCTTGGAACGTATCCTTCGCGTAAGTCGGGATCCGACTGTATTAGATGTAAGAAAAATCATTTCCGTGTATTTTTCTTCACTCATACATACAGCAATATCAAAAAGGCAACCTTGATATTTAGTGCTAATTCCAATATTTACATATTACATAACTTTTAACGCATCTCGAATCGCATTTACGAGTAAAGTATTTTCTTTGTATGCATACACTAGGAATTATAATAAATAACTCATGCTATTTTAAACCATATTTCCAGTGTCATCATTATACTACTAACATAATACATCCCTAAAATGAAATTCTAAAGTTATAGAAAATTTATTTAAACACGTTTCGTTATTTTACTTTTCCTTCTTTTTTTTGCAGGCGACAAATCTGTTGTAACGTCTACAATAAGTGAAGTAGCCGTGAGGCAGCTTCCACTAGGTAAGTGTTTTGTTGCATTCAGTTTCACATCGAGTACCTTTTTTTCCTCTCCGCATCTCTATTTTACTCTCTATGAGTGTACTTCAAAAACTTAAAATTCTTTCTTTAGTACTTTTTAAATCGTAAAACTGTGAAAACGTTTACACGTTTGTTTGCTACATCAGTAGTTTATTATGATTGTTTCAATACTAAAGGGAAGGTTTTACCATCCAAATGAAATCATAAAACAATACTTGAGCTTTAGAAGCAACAATATTTAAGCTAAGAGGTGATACAAAGAACTTCCTTGTGCTTTATAAATGTTAAATACGAATTTAATGTTTTGTTATGAGTTAAAAGTTATAAACATGTGCCTAAAAGGAATTACACGCGAATTATAATCAATCAGACGATAAAAAAAATTGAATAAAACAAGTACTAGAGAAGATCTTGCTTCGATTTAAGATCTTTGCAGATATATTTTCTGAGAAAACATCTTGCATAGCAATTTCTTTTTATTTTCTGGACCGTATAATACTATTTAAAAAAATACTTTAATCAGAGATAAGGGGGAGAATAATTGAGGTAGTGATAAGCAAAGAGATGCAAGTGGACTATTTTAAATTTCGAGTAAAACGCGTTTAAAGATCAGATCTTAGGTAGGCTTTCATTGATTTTTTTTTCCTAATTCATGCTGTACAGCAGCACCTACCAGGGTTACTCGTACAATCTCTTGCCCCAAGACAGAGGAGGGGTTCACCTACCATTTGTGATGGTTATCTCTAAATTTTTAATTTTGCCACTTGCATCCCTTTGCTTCTCACTACCTCAATTGATAGTTTTCTTCACGTAAAATAAAATAGAAATAAAAAAAATAAAAAACTGACTAACAATCAGTTATTTTAAAATATTTGAAACATGACGTTTTTAAAATTGTGTTTTTTTACAGAGAAATTATGTAACAATGCTGCAGAAGGAAACTTGTGAAACTTTTAAACTAAAGAGGTCCACTAATAATTAAAATGATTTTTCACGCTGCATGCAGATAGTCATCCCAAAAATGTATTAACTTTTTTATTTAAACTCCAATTCAATGAAATAGCTCAATATGTATTATTTCAAACACAATTTCATTAATGACGGTTCTTAAAAATGTATCAAAACATTTTATATTACGGATTATTTATTGTTTTTGTAAAACACATAAAGTACCTATTATCTTAAAGGATAATTCCATTTTCGTGAAACCAAGCATTCATGAAATATTTTTATATTTTTTTTCCTCATTGATCCCAAAGATAAAGCAAAAAAAAAAAATTGTTGGATCTCTCTAAGGGAGAATTGTTTCGATTTCCCACATATTCAATATAATACGTCCAGAGTGAATCTTTGCTGTGTTTTCCGTATTGCCTATAAGTGATTTCATTCATGAAATAATATTAATTATAACATTCATGAAATATTTTCTTTCCTTATTGATCCCAAAAATAATGCAACAAAATCATCGATCTATGGATCTCTCTAAGGGATAATTGCTTCGACTACCCATATATTCAATATAATACGTCCAGAGTGAACCTTTGCTGTGTTTCCCGTAATGCCTATAAGTGATTTCTATGCCATCTGCGGTCTTCAGTTAGAGAATTTGAGATGCACGCGCCGTGGCAGTTGTACAGGGTTGATTAATTGGAATAACTGAGACTAAGCGCTTGATGATTGAAGCGTGCGACAGCTTCAAGCATTATGTGATTCTGTTCCGTTCATGTTACAGATCTCACCTGATGCGAATTAGCAAGGGAAAGCTGAGGCGGAAGAGGAGGAATATTAGCAATGTATCAATGATTAAATTAGTGCTCGGTCTAATGTTCAAAGAGTTTAATCAAGAATGTTACTGATATAAGCGATCTGGAGCATATTGAAGATTATTAAAGCGTTTCCTCAGAATCCCATAAACGAATTTCGCCAATACAGTCAGACCTCGATATATGGTCACCCGCTTAGAAGGTCACCCCTCATATAAGGTCATTTTTCTAAAGTCCCGGTTCGCTGAATAGGAATTCTATCTTATGTATTATCGGGTATATGGTCAGGTCATAATACTTTAATTGGCTATAAGGTCACTTTTGTCTGACTTCTTTAAATGGTTTCATTGCCTAATAGATTCACTTCCAAGAAGTTTCCGCGATATACGATCCTTAAAAAGAGAAAAGTCATTTTTCCTTTTAACGTAGTAAATTATTAGTAGAGAGTGAGTGTTACGACAGTGATCCTAAAATATGAAGTAGTAACGTGGGCACTCAGTATGTACATATCGCAATTTTTTATCAGTCATTAGAAGCCGAAGAATATTTTGAGAAGATACTTAGAAACCATTGTGCTTAAACTAAAGAAAAAACGCGTCAGTCCTGTATTAATGTAATTTTAAGTAAGGTAAGTTTTACATCATTTCTTTGCTTGGGCATATTTGAATGCAGTTTTATTCTAAATGAAAGTTTTAAAAACGCATTCCAAAATTTCTTATTAATTCTAAAAATTTCAATTGGTTCAAATCGATTCAACTATTATAACTTAATTGATGTTTTTGGACGTATTGAATTTTGAAAAAAATTAATGTATACATCCTTGTAAATACATCCTTATTTATCAATAAATATATGTATGAATCGGTTATAAGCTCACCCCGCTTATAAGGTCAGTTTTGTGAAGTCCCGTAGAGTGACCTTATATCGAGGTCCGGCTACTAGCTAACCCGTGCAAAATGTATACAACCTCGAAGGAAGTTCGAAAACCGACTTTTCAAGTACACTTTTGAATAACAGCAAATATGTGACTTGCTTCTTTATTTTTTCCTAGTAGCAGTGAAAAAATCTTTAAAATGATGTCTTATTTTTGGTTTGATGACTTAATAGAGTAGCTATTACGTGCCCATGAGATATACCTTTGAGAAATAAAATATATGACACTGAAATTTACGGTGTTTAAAAAAGTTTTTCGGATTTCGATGAAATAACACAACTTTTGGTTTAAAATTCAGTCTCTAGTTATGGTTATAAATTCATTGACATGTTCATATAAATTCAGGGCTCAGGATAATTAGTTATTAAAAAGCTAATTTTTCTAACCCGTGGGAGGATAAATCTGATACCTTCGCGTTAAATTCAGGACGCTCTTAACCACTGAGCTACTTAGTTTCAATCTCGAGATGTTATACACTAAATAATGCATAATACAGCAAGAAAATGGTTTGAAATTTACCCATTAACTTTGTTAAAATATTTTTTTTTCAATTTACCATGATAAAATCAACGTCTTGCTTCCTGAGTTTAATAACAACCGAACTGCAAATTAGAATACTGCAACAAGGAGTCAATGGAATTTAAATAAGAATTTTGTTTGAAAATGTAAATTATTAAAACGATTTGTTTCGGCCCGTGGGGATACGAATTCGCATTGTAAGCACGCCGCTCTAACCAACTGAATCAACGCTTCTCTAGTTTTGGATGTTATGCATTAAACCAGTATGTTATTTTTTTAAAAAAAGTTTGACAATACAAACCGAAATGTGCATTGTTTTCTTCATTTTTAGCAGAAAAAGTTGAAAAAATCTTTAAAACTGTACATTATTTGCAATATTTGATCAAGTACTGAGGGATTTATTGCAATGTCGCGAAAAAAACCCATCTTTGATAATCAATAAAAACTGCTTGACCCGTGCGAAAACCCGTGCACTTTGCAGAGATAATTCAATGCCTCATTTTTTTAAGTACATATTTGAATCACAGCAAAAAATTGCATATCCTCAATAAATAAATAAATAACAGTAAAGTACAATGATATTTAGAAGTAAAATGATATTTAGAAGAACAATGATATTTAGATAATATTGTTCTTTATCATATTAAAAAAAACGGTAAATGTTTAAATATTTTCCGGTTTTAATGCCAAAATACTACTGTAGTTTAGAATAATGCCCTCATTGAGTTCTCAGGCATTTGTATCAAAATGCGGCTGAGGAAAATTAATCATTAAAAAATTAAATTTTTGACCTATGGAACGATCGTTCTTATGACCTACGCTTTATTATCAGGACACTCTTACCAACAGATCATATGGGTCTCCATCTAAGGATGCCATAAATTAAATCAATGTTTAATAAAAACAAACGAAATTGAGTCCTCCTCAAAAAATACTGCCATTATGCGAATTGTTTGCTTATTTTTAGTAGAAATCTGTGAAAAAAATCTTCAAAATGATGATTTACTTATGAAGTTTGTTGAATAAGTACGGAAGTTATGACGTTCTCACAAAAAGGAATGCGTAATAAACAAGCAAAATAGATTAAAATTGAAGCCCCCCTCTTTTTTTACTTTTTAGAACCTATTCTACAGTTTTACTATGTTAAAACTAATATATTGTTTCATGAATTAAAAAAAAAAAAAAAACAGAACTTTAACTCAGAATACAGCAATGAGTTTTGATTATATATATTATATATTCAAAATATTTTGGATCAGAATACTGCCATAAAAAAAAGAAAAACCTTAAAACAATATTTTTCAGCCACTGAAAATTCGATCTTTAAACCTTCGCAGAATTAGCACAGCGATCTAACAGAACCTAAGAGTCTCCTGTTTAAAAGCAAAATAATCAATCGTGCTTTTTTCCATAAAATAGGCAAAATATCTTTTTCTTCTATATTATTTGTCGCTGAAAATAGAGAAAAATATCTGTAAAATGTTGCCTTTCTTACAAAGTTTGATAAAATATTGGGGAAGATATGACTTTCACAAAACAAAAACTCCTTTGTAAAATAATATATATGAAAATTAAGTTAAATATTTTAAATGGTTGTAACTTTTTCACTCCAATATTTTATTTGAGAAACATTAAAATGTTAGGTGCTACTAATAAATAACGATTCAAAAAATTCGTCATAAGTTTTCCCTATCAAATTATCTGAAAATTTTAAAAGTAGGCCATTTGCGGGGTATTGGAAGAATAAATAAATGTCTAACTTGGAAAATCAGGGATAAAATTTCATTCTAGAACATTTACAAAATAACATTATTGTGATTGGTGGAGCGCCAGCTCTGTCTTAAAAAATGTTCCTAACATTGAATCACTTACATCTTAAATTAGTAGCACTTCCCGTAAATTACACAGAAACAAGTAAAAAAGTATTGAAAAAATTCAAGAGCTCAAAGTTTTTAGTTAAAATAAAATTTTAAAAAAAAGTATGCTTGATGAAAAGATGAATTGTGTCATTCGCTAGATATGATACAACTAGTGTTTCGAGACTCCCACACAACTTGTATCGACCATCTAGACTCTGGTGGATCAATACTTGATTTTTCGTCTGTCACTAAACGTGTTTGATTCTTTTACTTTTATCAACTTGATGTTAGTTTTCAACTTGTTTTTCAGATTATCTATATATTTTTTAAACCATGCAAGTATTGCGGAAAGAAAGCCAGGTTACAATGCGATGCAGTTCTTTAAAGATTAAAAATTTTATGTTACATTCGAGCTCATCTAAATAACAATGTATTTATATTATTTTAGAATACTTTTAGTTTTAACATGACTGAGTACAAAAATATTGCAAGTCGTGACTTTCTGGACATCTGCTGATTGACACAGCATTGTGTAACCCTAGAAACTGTTTCTTTTTCTTTTTTTATTTATTTTTAGCAATCATGAACAATTTTGATTTCTTAAGTAACCAAATTCAAGTTGTAATTTTACCTTTGGCAAGAACATGTAAAATATCCTAAGTAGTTCTGAATTTCGGACGTTAGGTTAATTGCAAAGTAAATAAAACATCTAGCTGAATTTCTAACCAGTTACGCACCATAGCTTGCATATATGAAGAAATACAGTAAGCAGAACATTCAATCGGTTGGACTAGCTGCTCAGACTCTATTTATACACGTACTGTTTTAATTTTTTTATATATTTATTAATTTATGCATTTTGACACAGCAATGACTGACTGATATATATTTTTGAAACAGTAATATACAGTTAAAAAATGTTTAGAAATCTTCACAAAATCATCAAAGCTTACCCTGTGATAAACTTCGGTTAAAACGTGGGTTTCATGTACTTGCTGATTTTACAAATATAACTACACTCTAGGGACCCCCGTACCTATTACTATCCGCGGTTTTACGGGTTGGATAGCGCCCTGCAACCGGACCACGAACTTAGAAACCCCTGATCCCACACTCCAAGAGCTATTGATTTGTAAACCAAAAACATTTACCACTACCGTAGTAGACACCATTAAAGAACACGGAATATCTTCAATCGGTTGGTATCAAAACCGTGACCCTCCAGTTGCGAGTCCGACACCTTACCGATCAGACCACCAAATATATTACGTCTCGGTTTAATTTTGTAATACACTAATGTGGAGCGAATGTAGCCACCTTGATGATCACGTTTTGATGAGGTTAGTGGTAATGACTCAGCCGTTTTATTACTGCATAAAGTAGATCGATTGAAAAAAAAATCTAAAATATTGCAACATACACGAAACCTTGTTAGAAAAGTTGCAAGAAATATCTTAAATATAGGTTCGGTTCAGATGTAAGTAGAAAAGGTTTGCCACATAGAATGCAGCGCAGTTTCATGTTGTGGAGTCTGTATTTAACGTTAGTTTTTTCAAGCTGTATTTTTTTTTCAGTCTTTTTATAGAAAATTTCAGAAGCGAATCAGTAAAAATACGGACCTCCCGAGATTACACTGGATTCCAATTATATTGGCTTAGTGTTGCATCTCATTATTAATAAAAATACGTTTTTTGCTTGGATTTGTTTTATTTATTTAGTTTTTATGAATCTAAATAAATAAGTATTTAAATTTCCAGTGGTAAATTTGGTGTCTTCGTAGCCTACAGAAAGCTGAAAATGCTTTGGTACTTTTTGTTCTGATTACGTATAAGGTATGCTCTGAAAGTATTTGATTTGGTTTAAAATTCGCTTGTGTCAAAATTAATTTTTTAACAAGTGTTCGGTGACAAATGTTGCATATACGTAGGAATTTCAAATTTGTTGATTTAAATACCATGAAAACCAAATATGTTAGTAAAAACCTGGTTTCTTTAAACTAAATTTGCTACCGAAATACATATTCTGCATTTCTTCTTTCGTCAGTAGTTCTATTTTCATTTTGAAAATGAAATGGAGAAAAACTATTCAGTTTTCTTCCAAATTCTTAAAATAATTAGCTACCATATACGTTTTGTCCATAAATTTCCGTAATTCTGAGTAATCGAATCACAGTCAAAATAACTGCAGGATGTTGAAACTTAATTATACGAAAGGAATAATGCATTTAGCGATAAAACTGCTTGTTAAGAGGAAATAGCTGCTAGAAGTAGTGATTAAACTGACCTTGAGATTAGCAAAAGAAGCAAATTAAGTGATCAATAATAAGATATCTGTGTAAAAGGGAGCGATTTTCTATTGGATAAAATACTCATTTAATCAGCAATTTCTGCTAATTGGATACTATAAATTACTTTCTTGCTGAGTGCTTTCTAATGGGAATGAAACCTTTTCCTCCTTTAAAAGAAACTACGTTGTCAGTAGTATTCATTATCTTACGGAATTTCAAATTTGAAGAAAGAAAACTGTACTGTAAAAACATCGTTTCATGAAGAATTTTCTACAAACGAATTGGTTAGTGAAATCAACTTGTTGACAGGCGATTTTAAGTGTCTTCACATGATGCAACTTAGTTCCGATTCCGAGTCACAACTGACTACAACTGCATTTATGTCGAGGACTGCATACTAAGTGCCTTGCCTCCATTATTTTTTATATCGATAGATGGCAGCACCATCACCGGATCGAACAGTTATTGAGATTTTAGAGCTAGTCCAGGAGCTAATAGCTGCCTGGTGCTAGCACCACCAGAGGTATCGTTTCACTTGGAGGACATTGAGACCACGAGCATATTTAACGTCACCCAGTCCCCTTTAATGACGACGGTGGATCTTCGACCATCGAGGTTCGAACTCAGGACCCTCCGACCCCGAATCCGACACTCTACCGATCGGGCTACCACGGTCCCAGCAACTTAGTTGAAACAACTTTTCATCGAATAAGGCGTCGGCCGCTTTGTCTAGTGGACAAAGAAGTCTGACTCCGGTGGGGAGGTCCCGGGTATGAATCACGACGTGCTTTCATGGTGTGAATGTGTTGTTGCGCTGCGAATGGTGGCCTACCGTATTAGCGTGTCTTTATGGCATATGTGTATACTGTGGGATTTGAACTTTACACCAAATTACGGTACAGTTGCAAAAGTGAAGCAGCGCACCCCAAATTGCTAGTCTAGCTGGCTCAAGGCAACAACAACAACAACATCTAGTTAGGCGAATTTATTCGAAGAGCAATGCTGTTAAAACTGAACCAATTTTAAGTATCTAGTTCAGTCATGTGTAGAGCAAGCGCTTGACGATGCCCGAATGAGTGTAATCAACTAAAAGAATATCTTCACTTATCGGGTTGAGAATGGTGAAAGCACAGATGACTGTCGTGTGAAGGATGGCAGGTGATTTTATTAGTTTTCACACTTCCTAATAACCCCCCGTTTGACAATGGAATTGTTTCCTTTATTCAAGAAGTAGTACTTTTTGTCACTGATATTGATAGAATAAGTAAAAAAGATAGCATGGACCTAGAAAATACTTTCATTTTCTCAACAGTTATTTTTTAATTAATTTTTTTAAATGTCCGATTTTTCAAACAAGGCGTGGTCTTGATTACGTCACAAATGGTACTTTTTGGCGTATCTTTCTACTGCGTTTCCAAGTTATGATAATCAAGAAGCGAACTAAAATTGCGCTCTACGCTTGCTATCAACCATATCGTTGCCAATACACGTGAGTAAAGGTGCGAATTAAACATTTTGCTCTGTGAATGGAAACACTGAATGGCATTTCATCATTTGTGATGTCACCGGCAGAAGCATAAACAATGAAAGCGCACCGTCTTAAGTATTTTTTTAAATATTAAACTTAAACAAATTATTAAAAAATAGTCAGATCCTATGTTTTTAAACATGCTCTTTCAGAAAAAAATACTTATAAAATTTTGGAAACGACCCCATTGATATGAGAAAGAGGGTTAAGTTTTCGTGATTATCGTAAAGCATATAGAGCCCAATGATATGGGCAACTTTTATCAAAATCAAAAAAGTCTTTATATGAAGGGGGGAGGGAGTTAAAAATAAAAATAAATCGAAACTGTTATAGTGTTCAAAAAGTTTTCCAATAGCAGTTAATAAATTGTGACCCGTATGAGAAAGTTGCGTGACATCACACTATGTTGCCACTCTTATGATGGTCCCAAATCATTACAGTAAAGTCCTCAATAAGTTACGTAACGCTAGTAATAAGTTACTAATGCCAGTTTGTGGCAGCGTCACGACTTAGCGTCGCAGTGGTTATTTAGTTGTTGCAATGACGTTGTAGAAAAATCCGAAGAAACGTATCGCTGATGCGTCACAGCGTAATTTCTGTGAGACATCTCAATTCTATCACTTTAGGAATCGTGACCAGTATGGAATTGTTGCGTGATGTGTTTTGCTATCAGATAAAACTTTTAAAAGGTATATAAACAGTAGCATTGCATTATTTCGTTGTTGATTTTTTTCTTTTGTTGTTTGCCTTTTTTGGTTCTAATTTTGGTTCAGAAGTTCCATTAAACGCTTTCCCTCTTTTATGAGCCTGTTACACAGACACACACACACACACACACACACACATATATATATATATATATATATATATATATATATATATATATATATATATATATATATATATATATATATATATATATATATATATATATATATATATATATATATATATATATATATATATATATATATATATATATATATATATATATATATATATATATACACATATATTAATTTTCCGTAAATAACATTACACATTTTAGAAACCCCTCCTCTTTTTTTGCATGATCAACAAATCTTTTGAACATAACTTTTGAACTTTCCGGATGTCAATTACTTCAGGATTTATGCACTTTAGTGAAATACGCATAACCATAAGTGTTAATTTCTAAAATCGTGAAACATAGGTCAATGCTTTAATATTAACAATATTTAAGAATAAAAATAGTCAAAATATTTCTAAACATAAGATTTTACAAGCATCCATGAATTCACTTCATGAATTTTCCACCCATTTTTTTAAAAATAGTGTTTGAAAAATTGTTACTTATATTTACTTATTCATATTCTAAAGTGAAAACGCAAAGGTTGGAGTACTTTCATCTGCCGGGTTTCCAGCCCAAAAAAAACCCTACTAAAATTCACTTTTCTTACTCAAACGCATGTTTTGTGGAAATAATACGAGTCGTTCAGAATGTCTAGATACTATTATGGGAAGTGAATTCCGAACGCAATGTTCGAAGACTTTGGACGATTTTATTTTCCACATGGAAAACTTGTTTTTCAGTATCGATGCTCACCCGTGCGTACGAACGGAGGAAAAAGATTTTTTTCCCAGTTCTAACGGTGCTTTGAAATCAGTCTTTCGCTAGAAATAAATTTACTGCATGATGGAATACAGTTCCTTTGTTTTTATTAAGTGAAATTTCCATTATTGCATTTATTTTTTCCTGGAAGAAATTTCTGCTTGGTGAGCCTGGGTGGTGCTCGGTAAAAAAAACTGTGGTCTCAGATTTATTTAATCTTAATTTTAAGAAAAATGGTATAATTCCTTAAAACATTGCATTATCTTCTCCATCTCTCTCTCCCTATATATATATATATATATATATATATATATATATATATATATATATATATATATATATATATATATATATATATATATATATAAAGAAAAAGGGACCACTTTTGTCGGATATTTAAATGGTTCTTGATGATTTTAGAGTACGATTTTTAGTTTTTAAAATATCAATGCTATTTTAATGTTCGAACATTTTACTATATTTCGATGTTGAGTTCCTGTTGTATTTTTGCTTATTCATGTGGTTGTATTTTTTGCATATCTCGTTTAACTGGCTTATGCCGTTGGTTTTGTCATGTACTTTAGCAATAGGACAAAATTAAGAACTATCATCACCCTTCTGTGTGTCCCCCTACACGTGAATATGAAAAACATGTACTTGAAATTAGAGTCCAGTGGAAACACGTAAACAAATTAATACGTTAGTGAAAAACTTGTTTCTTCGTTACTTTAATTAGTAAAATAATTAGAGGTCTTCTGTTTATCTAAGTAAGCAGCATTTTGTACTGCATCTTAGTATTACTGGCAAAAAGAAGAAAAGAAAACAGCGAAAAAATATGTTTCACAAGCGTCCCTAGTAACCTGACATTTTCACAGATTCGGCCACTTATCAGGTTATCAGGTAACATTAGGCGGCGTTTTTGTATCTCTAGTTCAACTACTTTTTTAAATTTTTTAAAAAATAAATAAATAAATAAAAAGAAAGGAAAAAAATGCATAGATGAAAAATGACTAAAAATTACGCTTAGTCCGCCTAAACGAACAATAACACTAGATACTAAATTTCTAATCCAAGCATTAGCGAAACATTGAAAAGATAAAAAATTAAATTCTTATGAGTTCATTCCTAAAGAAGAGTTCCCTATTAAATTACAAATAATGCGATCATTCCTAATGAAAAAATGTTATTTTTCGTTAAATGTGCATCGAGTTGGCGCTTTAACGGATAAATTACATTAAAACTCCTATATGGGAGATTTGTTTAGACACAATTATGGCGGTAAAACGGGATTGGCGCTTTAAAGGGTGGGCACTAAATCGGGGTTTGACTGTGGTAGCTAATGAAGAATTAGCACTGACCAGACGAGTGATTGAAGCAATGGTTCGGTTCAACTCGAAGATTGAAGGCAAGGCATGGTTTTTTCAGTAAGTTACACTCTATAGTCAGGAATAAGGCAGAAAAATATAAAATACACCGCCAGTTCAGTTATTTCATCCGAGGACTGCAGTCTCGAGCATATTAGCACTCATCAGCTCGGAATAGGAAGTAACTGAGCTGGAGGGGAAAAACCAATTGGTTTTCCACCTGATTTTCGAGCAGATGAGTGCTAATAAGCACGAAACTGCAGTCCTCGGATTGGAATGACTGAGCTGGCGGTGTATTTTAGGCATTTCTACTAATGCCGCTTCTGGCTAAAACACCAGCCTGTCTATCTCTGAAAAGCGGATACCGTTGGCTCTACCCAATTTAAGCAACTCCACACTTCTGACACCAATCCAGCGATAAAAATATACCAATTTACGATCAGACAAAAGTAACGAGAAGAAGCAAAATAGTTTAATAGTAAAAATAGTTTAAATAGCAAAAATATAGGGTTCTTGAAACAACTAGTGAGAAATTAAAAAAAAAAAAAAAACATTTTAAAAAAAGGACATTTGCTATTTAGATTGAAAGCTTTCTCAGAATCAAGCAAAAATAAACGCATAGCATGACTCAGTAATGAACCACAACATACGCTAATAACTGTTTCTGTTTTCATTCAATATCAGTTTTCTTTTTATTAATCGTCATCCATTTTGCTCAAAACAGCAGTTTATTTGCGTGAAACTACAGTTCGTTAAAAATTATTTGCAGTGAAGTAAGAGTGAAATACATTTTTTTAAAGCAAAATATTACAAGTATGTATTATTTTCCCAATCGGCAAAGTCGGGGATATGCTAGATTTGAAAGTGCATACATCTTTTAATTTCTTGCCTTAAATATTTCTATTTCTAAAATTTTCTTTACATTTACATTTTCAAGAAAATCTATGTTTTCCATTCTTTTACAAAACAAAAAAAAAAAAATGAAAAGCATATATTCGGTGCATTTTTGATAAGTTAAAAATACTTATATGTATCACGACTCTACGACTGATATAAATTCAAATGCACCTACTGCAGCGCGTAGGCTAACATACAACCGTTGCCACAATAAATTTTCAAAGTCTAGAAAAAAGATAGAGGAATATATTTTGAAACGCAATGCCGGTGTTCATCTGGAATTCCTATCTTTCCACATCTTGTTCGAGATCTGAGAACACTTCCCAGCCAGAGATCCAAGAAATTATTTACGTAGACCATTTGTGACACCATTTCGTTTTTAAGCATGGACTTCGAAATGCAATCGCCATTTTAAAACAACACATGGAATGTGATTGTGACGCAAGGTTCAATATTTTACGAAAGGATCATATTGCAAACTGAGCCTCAATCTTCAAAAATGTGTGTTTCACCATTATTTTTCCGAAGTTGATTACATTTTTCCATGAAAGCTTTTATTGAAAGAGAAGTTCCTGAGAAAATAGCTTTCAGTTGAACTGAAATGCATTTTAGGAAAGAAGAATGGCTCAGTACATATATAGAGTTTCAATTTGAAATTTTGAGGAATTTAATGCAATTTTGTTTTATAGGAATAGTTTAAAGTCAGCACATACTGTGCAATTTTTTTTTTTTTTTTTTACATTTCAAAAGTTGTATATTGTTTTAAAAAATTATACTTACAAAAAACTAATTTTGAATTTACAAATAACTAGAAAAGAAAAATTTGTAATTAGCTTAAATTTCTTATTTTTTCAAGTTCAAACTATCGTGCTTTGTTTTACTTAATATTGTATAAACTCCTTAGAATAGTGCACGAGCAAATGTAGTTTTTTTTTTAAATTTTTACTTAGTTAAAACAATTCTTTGTACATTTAGTTATTTATTTAATTACTGAATTTTAAGAAAGCAAAGTTTTTGAGTAAAAAAAATATTACTTATTTTACCAAGATATGTAGAAATTACATAAGGTTCCAACCATTTCGTAAAATGTATTTATTACATTCTTTTTCATTTGCGATTGAACATTTTTTTCCATTTTTTTTTCGCTTTTACCTTTTTTTTATTTGTTCTTAAACTATTAAAATTCTTGATAAACATAATTTTGTATACTTGTGGCAGATCAGTTGTTTTCCTTGAGACTGTTCTAATTTTAATTTGCTATTCTTATGAAATTCCTTTTTTATTTGAAATAGTTTATTTAACAAAAAAAAAAAAAAAAACGTTTACTGAAGAAAGGAAAAACCGAGGTTCTTAAAAATAATAACAATGAAATAATGTATCTCTTTCTTTTATCATAATAACAAAAAGTAACACTATCATAATTCGATGCTTTCAAAAGATAAAGTAGCAATATTTTACTGTTCCTCTCGAGACTAGAATAAAGGGGTGAAAAAATATAATTTATAATCTTTGCTTTTTTATCTTCGTCATCTGCATATGTAAATTATAATTGTTGCATTGTAATAAAAATAGTTGTCCATAACTAAGAAATTGTGGTTTTACCTTAAATCATCTTTAACTTAACTAAATGTAGCCTGAACTCCCATTGCCGTTACACAGGGTAACAGTGATTTTAGTGCACTTGTTTTTGGAGCTTATTTCATATGAATTTAGTTCCCTGAATTCGAATATGACATCAGTTTCCCCACAGGAACTAAACATTCTGAGATATTACATTAAAATACATGTGACATGGATTTAAGTTACATCCACAAAACAAATAAAAAACGAAACATGGAGTTTTTATTCCTATTGTATACATTGTATATATTTTTAAGGCCCCCCAAAAGACTAAAATTGTAGTAGTCTATCATTTAAGAAAAATAAAGAAAATTAAGGTCAACTTCATTTATTTACATTTTGTTAGGTGTACAGGTGTGAGATGATCTGCTTTTCAGCAACAAGTATTTTAAATAGGTGCTTCAACACCTGGACACCCCTGACACCACCATCCATGGTATTTCAAAAACGCTTACGTTTTTTAGGTTTGACTGCAGAGGACCACCGAAAAATGTTTGTTTTGGATCTCCTAGGTTGTTTCGGGCCCTGAAAATTATATATACGAGTATCTAACTGGTCACAAATCACGCGGAGCGAATTTGTGAGAAGCGGAAACTTATTTCGTTGAAGCGTTGTTACTAAACTTGCCAGTTATTTACTCCATGTTGTGAATTTTCCTGAACGTAACTAGACTGCACACTGTCAATAGGACAAATATGCTGGAAGCAATCCTTAATTCAGGACCCTATACTTGCTTTAGAAGTGCGCAAAATGAAGTTAAATACATATTTTCGGTAAAACAGCAGCACTTATCTAAAAAGGTTGAGCTGCTGGAGAAAAACTAATTTTATATTTCGATTCAAAGCCCCAAACATATCAAAAATCCGTTCAAAAACTCTGGGCGACAAAGAATTTTTTTTTTGTTCCTTTGTCTGTGTTATTATATTTATTGGTTTTTTGCCCTGAACAAGGTTTCGTTTAGATTTGAATCTCTTTAAACATACATTAGCTACATTCCAAGGAAAAACAAATTTTGTAAGGCACGCGACATCATGTTCATGTCATTAAAATTTAGTAAATAAATTTTAAAAGGTAATAAATAAAATTTTGATGCTTAAAGAAATCGCAAACATGTATGTGATTTCTTACGCAAAATGTTTTGTTTATTATACTTTAAAATTATTACTACCAAGGAAAATATAACAGCAGTCACGTGTGGTACAACATGGCGACATTTTCATAAAATTTCTCGTTAATGTCTGTAGGGGAATTTAAAGGGGATGTAAACTGAAATGAGAAAGCAGATTTTAAATGTTAACGCTTGCGAAAGAAATTCACATCATTATTTTTTGTTCAAAAAAAAAATTTTTTTTTCAAACCGAATAATTAATTAGTTTTGTACGAAATCTGAAATTAGTCTTATTTTTGGTTTCCTTAAATGAACAAAATATACATTTTTAGAGACAGAACATTTAAATTAATCTCTTAGAATCCACCCAATGGGACCTCTACACATGTAAACTGTCTAACTTACTTTACAAATAGACAGTAAATAAGTAGACTATATTATACAATTCAAAGAGTATCTTCATTATAAGACACTCGTACGATATCTTACACGATTTAAGTTGACTTTGCAAGTAAACTATCCCATACGATTCAAGACAAATCGCCAATCTCATACAATTCACCTAGACTACATCATACAATAAAAGTAAACTGTATACAAATGGGGTATCGTATACTGTCGTTTACTATATCACACAATACAAGTTGACTCTATAAAATTAGACTGTCTTAAACAAGTTCACTCTTTACAAGTAGGCTAGCGTACACAAGTAGACTACCGTATACAGGTATATTCTAGACAAGTACGCTACCGAATACAAGTAGATTACCCCTACTATACAAGTTGACTCTATACATATTGACAATCGTATACAATGAGAACATTTTCAACTAAGCTGTCGCATACAAATAGAATATTTTGTACAATACAAGTAGACTCTATGCAAGTAGACTGTCTGGTATTCAATAGATATAGCACTTCATCTTGGAATATTTTATATATTTTAAAAAAAATTAAAAATCTAATAATATTTTGAAAAATATTCCAAGCAGACACGTATTTTTCTTTTTTTTTACCATTTCTGGCAGTTCAGATACATAGTTGCAGCTATTTTTGGAGGTAAGATTTTATTTCGTAGACAATGTAGTCTCAAATGACTTATTTAGTATAAAAGTAATTATGCACTTTTTTAAAAGCATTCTTCAAACACAATGCAATTAAGATCTAAACTGATTTATGATAAAGAGTCCTTTGCTGTTTTTGACTCTTTGAATTAATCTTAGAGGCAAGTCAGTGCATTGTTTAAGTAAGTTATCTCATTCCCATCATAAATCTTTGAAATTAAAACAAAGAGTTATGAAATATGTTGCCATACTTTCAAAGTTATCTACACACTGTGCAGAACTTGAAGCTGTTGTGGTTTTTTCCTCCTTCAAAATAATTTTCCCAATTTATTTGTTTAAACAGTGTTGCTTCAGTTTTAGTGCAATCTTTAATTAAAATTGCTGGCTGTATTGTGTAAGATAAAAATTATTATAACTAAACAATTCACGTGCTATTGTTTTGTATATGATTATTAAACTATGTTATTATCGTCTCCTTTTAAGCAATGTTCTTTTTTTCGTGGTTTGACTTTTGAAGTATCCTTTGCCGCTCTAATTAATTAAACAAAATCGGAATTACAAAGACTACAATAATTAGTTAAATACAAAATAAAAAGTTATTCTAACTTTATTTTATTTTATTGTTTTATAGTTTAAATATTGCTATTCTAAAACTTTTTTTTTCTTTCAGTTTTTACTTTTAACTTTTTTTTTCAAATTAACAACTATTTGTTCCAAACAACTTATCTCAAGAAGAAAGCAATGAATGACATTTCACTTATTGCTTATGCGGAGATACTATTATTAAAAAGAATGTTTGAGGCAGTGAGAAGGAAAGGGATATAAGTGACAAAATGAAAAATTTGGAGATAACCAGTACACATAATAGGTGAACCTCTCCCTGTCTTGGGGCAAGAGATGGTACTAGTAGCCTTGGTTGTTGCTGCTATACACCATGATTTAGAAAAAAAATTCAATGAAAGCCTACCTAGGAACTGATCTTTAAACGAGTTTTACTCAAAATTTGAAAATGTCCACTTGCATCCCTTTGCTTCTCACTGCCACATTTGTATAAAATTTCTATCTTCTTAAACAATGCGTTACACGTTAGGTCAAAATTGCTTTGTGTGTGTGTGTGGTTTTTTTTTTTTTTTTTTTTTTTTTTACCCTACACAATGTTAGTGTAGTGGAAAATAATTGAAAAAAAAAATAGTGCATAGTGATGGTAAGAAACAGCATTTTGCGCTTCAAAAAACAATCTTAAACATACTTATTTGAATGTGAAAAGAGTTATTTTTTACTATGTGCGTACATTAGGCATCTTCATTGTAGCATATAAATTTAATAATACAGAAATCGTATTTGCATTGATAAACAAAGAATAATTAAAGACCATTTACATGTATATAGTGTTAGTACTAGCATAATTTTAACTTTGTTTGTAGCATTAAAATGCCAAAAGGGAAAAGTCTGACAAATGCGCATATTAAACCGCTGAATGATTTTTATAAGGACGATAAATAAATTGCAATTCTGATTTAATTGCTGCAATTAATCTTTTTAATATTTTTATTTTTTTTAAATCATATAGTTGGCTGAAGACCTAATGAAAGTAAAATCGTTATTATCAACTCGAATTCAATCTGACATGAATAACAGTGATGGGAAAGTTTTTCAGAATGCAAACTTTTTAACTAGTCAAAGAAAAAATACGCAAAACTAATGAAATAACTAATGAAAAAAGAGTTTGAACAATTTCAAAAACCATTATTTCACTAGAATCATCAATACGATGTGGTCCAATTAGATAGTGAAATAAATTCTAAATTGTGGTGCAAGAACTATTCAAGAGCTTGTGTATCATGTGGTTGTAACCTGCTTTAAAAATTTTATTTTATGTTCATAAAATTGTTTCTTCATTTGTTTTCCATTACACTGAATATAAAGTTAGCTTGCATGGTGTTAATTGGAAGCATTGGCAATTTTTTTAGGACGGTCATAGTATTAGCCATGATTTTCCATAACCGAAATAACTAATGTAGCTAATGGCGTGGTACGTGTAAGTAATGACCACGTGGACTGCAAAAAACATAAGGCTTATGAAAAAACAGGAGGCTACCAGTATTGTACAGACAGTAGGACGTCTTGGTGAGAAGTCACTATCTTCATCAAATTTTGACATAAAATTATGGCAAATTTGAAGACATAATCGCAATATTGTAATCAATATTGATTTTCTATTGTAACATCTCATTAAATGTAGATAGGGGAGGATGTGGCCCAAAGCAGGTAGGTCTTCGTATGCCTCCCTATGTTGTGTAAGCGACGATGAATACGTATGTCGTGTTTACATGAACACCGCTGAGTTTTGATCAGTTGACGCAACGAAGCAGCAGTGAAGCGGCATGGCGCAACCAGGCTTAAAATTATAAAAAAAAAGATGAATTTCTAAAAAAAAATATGAATTTTTGTAACTTGTGATTAGTCAAAGACTGACTTTTTTTTATTGTCAATAATATCATGTTATTTTGAAACCATCCACCTGCAAACTACGATAGTCATTTCGTTTGTTTCTTTTTTTAAATTTAAGTTTATAATTACTGAAATAAAAAACGTGCCTTCGAGCAAAGCGGGTATAGGATTTAATCATACATTTTTTTCATAATTTCTTGACTCGTGTGCTGACTTAGATTTTCTATTTCAATTGGATAAGTATAACTTTAAAAAAAAAATATTTTTTAGGATGGCAATTAATTAGTCTATTAATTTAATCAGTTAATTATTTATGTTTTATAAACAAATGTACCCACTTTAAATTGGATAAGAACAACTGTTTTATATACATTTTTATAATGGCACTTTAACTAGTCAACTGTTTTAGTCATTTATAACTTCATACCTGATTAGCAATTGCACTAAATCACAATTAGTTAAGCTTACCCGCTTTGGGCTCCTGGTAGGGCAAAGCGGGTTTTTCAAATGCTTGAAAAATTTGATAATTAATAAATATTGGGTTTGAAAAAATACAAAAATCACGTTTATTTTGAATTTCTAGAACCCTACTAGGAAGTAAACCCGAAATTGTTGCGATAAAAGTCCGAAAACTACAATTTTTGAGCGTTCTTCAAAAACCTACCCGCTTTGGGCCACCCTCCCCTATAAGTACTTACACTTGTTTATCGTTCGGTAAAGTTCAGGGTTTCATTCTGTAAACTGATGACTTACCCTTATTGAAACTATGTTTATGGAGTACATAAACCGTCACGTTATTCTCAGGCAAGTAAATAAGCATTCAGCTATATTTCAAGCGATTCAAATGAAGAAAAAAAAATTACAAATTTTAAGCATGTTTCTGGAAACTTAAATGAATGCTATTCATGACATTTTTTAATAATCCTGTTCCTTTGTTTTCAAAAGAAAATCATGTGCTATATATATTGCAGCCACTTCAATGAGTAGAAGTTTTAAAAATTGTATCACTAAATTTAAGTCAATTTTTTCCGAGCTAAAGTTTGGCAGTAGCTTTTGCATGTTGCATATTTCACTCTATATTCTTAAGTTTTAATTCTTTACATATTTAAGTTTGTGATTGTTCTTAAGGTTTAGATTTTCGTTTCGTTGGGAGTAAATCTTCCCAGGCAATTCAGTACTCATGAAATTTATTTTCCTTTTATACTTAGTTTGTACTAAGTATGAACAACGCAAAGCAAAGGAGGGGGTAGGGGCGACGAATGGAAAATGATATTAATCATATAGGCACGCCACGAGTTGTAATTCAATCAAAGCGTGAGTGAAAAATACGGCCTTTTCTAAAAAGCAACTTTTCAAATATTGACAAAGCAGCAAACTGATATCAAGCTGTTTCGATTAGGTTCTATTGCAATGTTACAATTTAGCGTAACTTTGCGTATTAAATGTAAATGATCTAACTGTAAAACTCTCCCTAAAGGTAATAAATTATTGATTCTGAAAATAGTGCATTGAAAAATATTTTTTCTTTTCCGAATATTTAATCAGAACCTCCCGTTAAATTCCTAATTAAATTTGAACGATCCTGAACTTGAATTCCATTGAATCTTTAGAGAAACAGAATAAAATTGCAGCAACAAAATTAAATACGGAAGAAAATAATTTTGATTAACTGCGGCAGTTTAAAAAACTGATTCTACTTTACTTCTTTTTCTTTTAATGCTATGAAATAAGTGTAGTATTTAAAAGCAACTGCTGCGTCATTAAGAAAGTTATATTTTCACCACTAAACTTCATTTCAATATTGCCTGAAGCAAAAAAAGTTAGTGACATTTTTGTTATCTACATAACGAATGATTTTACTTTAAAACGATATCGGGTTCAAGAAATCATTTAACTACTAGGTGTATTTGAAATATTTATGTCATTCAATATGAATTCAATAATGCTTTCTCTGAAATTTTAGATATTATTGTGTGGAAGTATGATGTTGGGAGTTTGAGTAATTTAATAGAGCATAAATTTGATACTAAATGAATGGTTGGTTTTAGATATTCTATTTTTAACTTTCTGGTAATATTCTACACATGTTTTCTTATAACCGATATTTCAATTCTGTAGCATATATATATATATATATATATATATATATATATATATATATATATATATATATATATATATATATATATATATATATATATATATATATATATATATATATATATATATTCGTAAGTGTGTTTATTTTTTTATCCAAGATTGTTTTCCTTGATATTAGGAATAAGCTTTAATGAGGCAAAACCAGAAAATTTTAGGACGTTTCTTTTGAAGCTGAACGGTATTACAAAAAGTAAGATAAATAAAAATAAGAAAAGCAGACAATAGGTACAGGCAATCAAGAAGAAAAAGTCTTGATGTCTTTCAGTAAATCTAATAAGGCCTTCAACAGTTGTCGATATTTTTTCCAGAGAAAATACTTTGCGATTTGTTTTAACTTTGTTTTGGCTTCAAACAAACCATTGGAGTATTTTTAAATCGTAAGCATTTTTTTAAAATATTATATCGCTTTTGTTAGTATAATTTGTTTTTTGTCTTAAGTTAGAACTAAATAAACATCTGACGTTATTTTTCAAAGCAATTCATAAAATCATGTGCAATTTATTACTCGAAATAACAGTTTTTTGACACTTCGTTTTGTCGAGGCTGTATAGTATTCATTCAGTGTAACGAAAATTGATCAATAATGCTCACCTATAATAATAACGATGTAACAGAATTCTAGAAAGCATCATTTTGTTCACAAACTAACGTATTAATGCAATTAAATAAGAATGTTTAAATTAAATAAGAAACAGGATAGTTTTAATCGCAACATTGTTGTTACTAAAATTATTATTATTATTTTTTTTTTTTCCAATCTTAAAAGAATACATTGGATATAAACAAAGTGCTGACTTTTTTGTGCAATCACGATTGCTTATTGTTCTCACTTGACTGTTTTTGGCGTTCCTTTGATTTTTCCCACCGCCACCCTCCGCACCATCAAAGTTGACGGACAGCTCACGATGCTGCACCTATAGCGAAAGCCGTCTCCAGGTTGCCTCCATGTCCTACACACACGCGCATACATACACGCATGCACACACGCACACACACACACACACAAACACATACGCACACATAAACCTACACACACAAACACATACACACATACAAACACTTACACACACGCATACATACAGACACCCACACATACACGCACAAAAACATACACACACATACACAACTACCCACACATTCACGCATGCACACAGACACAAACACATATGCCTACACACATACACATAACCCCCCACACACACACATTCATACACACACATACACATAACCCGTACACACAAACACATGTACCCCCTCACACAAACACACACGCATATATACACACACTCGTGATTGCGAAAAACATAATTTGAATTCAAGATGTCAAAATTCAATTTTTTTTTTTTTTTTAAATTATTGAAACAACTAGAAAATTGCCCTTCAAGGTATGACGGGTAAAAATTGTTTCTATATTTAAACGAAGTAATTGCCTGTTTGGTGATGTTTCGCTAGTTGAAGTTTTTACCCTAACTAAAGTGGATTTACCTTAAACTCCAGTAGATAGAATTCATTGTTGACCATTTTTTGGTTTCTTCATTTTCCTAAATTTAGTTTTACCAGTAAAACAATAAAGTTACCGGATCCAGTTCAGCCTCGTAAAGATAAAATATTTCCCTGCATGTCAAACATAACCAAACAATATTATCAATTCGCAACTCCAACGAACTATAGGGTGCACTGAAGTCACTGTCTAATGGCGGACTTAAAAACTAAAAACAAACGCACATGGTAACGAAGAAAATGCTAAAAGTGTTGTGATTTTTGTTCGTGCGTATGATTTTTTCGCTTTATTCTTTTTAAATTAATTTTCAAAGTCTTGTTGATATTCTGACACACGTAGAAAGAAATGAAAATTCAAGAAGCATTACTAAACGTCAAACATTAATGCAAAGTACGTAGTTCATAGTTCTAAGCAGCCATTTTCACGATGTTGAATTCGATATTTATCAATTCTTGATAAAACTAAATAATAATTGTGGCCTGACAAGAATCTATATATATAATTCTCTTACGTGCCGGCAAATGAAGGGGTGAATTTCTAAACCTCTGTTGGCAACACTTCGCCGATAAATCATGTAAACAAACTTCTACGTTGTTTTGAAATCTTGAATCACAGAATACTCAACGAACTTTTTTTTTTTTGAGATGAGTTTGAGTCGGGCTGTGGCCCATTTCAACCTTAATCAGCAAAGAAAAGCTCAAAGAAGGCAGGAAACCGTTCTTGAATCCAATTTAAGACGAGCCATTTCCAGAGTTGTATTCTCTGATTCGCTGCCGATAATTTTTAGCGGCTGGGGAATTTTCAGTCAGCAGTTCCTTCAACAGATCAGGTGCGTCACACAATGCCGGTAACCGCACCTTTCCGTCATGGCAACATTTAGTATATTTATTTGCAGTATTACGCTCTTTCTGCCAATAAAGAGCACCACAAAATTCGCATTCCTCACACATTGCTCCACAATCATGTTCATCGGCAATGTTGTTTTGAACGCGTAGGCGCTTTGAGCGTCGTCTATTCTCTGCTTCAGTACGACAGTTCAGTTCAAAATGAATAACCGAGAAAGAATTTACTTTATTCCTTTTATTCTCAGCTGAAAGGTTTCGCCAAATTTGTTTAGGGTTATAGTAGTTTTAGTATTGTGCAAGCAAAGTAGCCTTGGCGAGTTTTCGCGTTTTTAGTTAAACCATTTTTTGTTCGTGACGTGGCAAGGATTCAGAATAACAACAAGAAGGACAAACGTTTGAGAAAATATGTTTGGTGCTCTCTGAGCCTGTTTTTAGTCATGGCCAGCTCTATGTGGCATTATCAAGAACAAGATCTTTTGAAGCAGTGTCAGTTGTGGCTCCCAAACGGGACATTTTTAATTGTGTATATGAGGAAGTTTTCTCAGATTAGAATATATAAGAGTGTAAATATGTAAATATATAAGAGTGTAAATAATGTAAATACATCCCTCGGGGGAGCCTGTAACCCCTAGAGGGCGCGTCACCAGGTGGCGGATAGGGGAATGCCTTCATTGGTTTTCCAATGGGTGGTAGAAGGGAAATAAAATACCTTCCGCGGACCAACAGGTAGAAGTGCAATCTCTCCAAAGCAATGACAGACACTTTTGTATCTATAATGGTAAAGTTGTGCACATTGCCAAGGCAGTCATCTTACATACAGCAAAGTTAAACTGTCGAAAATCTGGCTAAAGCAGACAAATTAACATTATGAACGTAATTTTCATATTGGTTAAATGGATGGTGACCTAAATGCAATTACCAACTTTAATTTTTACGGAAAATTTTAGCTAGGCTAATGTATTGGCATACAGCGAGCGAGCGAAGCGAGCATGGATCGCGAAGCGATCCACAGGGAACTGCGTAAGCAGTTCCGGGGGTTGGCGAGCGATAGCGAGCAGGGGGCGATAGCCCCCTAGTAACAATTAATGCTAGAAAATTTAATATGACATTACAAATTATTACCAAAAGAAGATGATACTTCTTTGCCTTGCTTTGGCTAGCGCTTATTGTTTTCCATTTGTAGCTGAGTTATTTCTCTCGAATTCCCGAATCGGTTAATTTAAAAATTTTCTGTTTCGATTTTTCTAATTTCTGAGTTACGATTTAATTGTGTCATGTTATGCAAATCATCAACAAAATTCTCACGGATATATGGTGGTAGTTTTCTTTTCTGTTTATTGACCATTATTTCTTTTCACTTATCGAACTCTGTAATCTTACTACCATTTTATTCCACTCATGATAAAAATTAAAAATGGTTTAACTAAAAACGCGAAATCTCGCCAAGGCTACTTTGCTCGCACTATACTAAAACTATAACCCTAAACAAATTTGGCGAAACCTTTCAGCTGAGAATAAAAGGAATAAAGTAAATTCTTTCTCGGTTATTCATTTTGTTCTACGATAATATATTCAAAAAAATATTTTGCATACTGTCCATTCCAACTAAATGCTGCTGTAAAATATGGTAAGTTTAATTAATTTAAGATTTAAAAAAAACCCATATTCTTACAAATTCATACAAAACAATAAAATTTTTTACCTTGTATAACGTTATCCAAGTTTGTTAATCCAGAATTTTCGCTTTCACCAATTATTAAGGAAATAATGAAAACTAACATTATTTTGAGAAGCTTGAGAATACTACTAAGGGACGAATTAATTTCTGTAGCTGAAAGCAAACTAAGACACATCGATTGCGTTAATAAATACTCAGAACAAACTGCCTGTGCTTACGTCAACAGACACACGTGGAACGCAACGTGGCAATGTTTTAGTTTCATTTGCAGTTTTGTAAATCACCACAAGGTAGCGTATTCAAACGCTGGAGTTCCGAATTTGCAACTCCAGAGCTCGAATACGCCACCTTGCGGGGATTAAAAATACTAAAGAAAAAGGTAAAAAATTCCATTCCACATGTTTTCATTGTGGTAAATTACAGGCTCCAGACACTTTTTGGTGTAATGTGATTTCAGAAGAATAGAGAAAAAAAGCTTCCCACAAACGCGATGCAAAATTAATGTCATTCACTAAGCGTCAAAACAAAGTTACAAGTTACGTCATTTGTTTGTTTTACCTTTTTCATCCGCCATAAAGAGTGGCTTCAGCGCCCAGTATAGTTTATTGGAGTTGGGAATTTGATATGCTGTGGAGTGAGTTTCATTTTTTATGACGTCAGGAACGTATCGATCATTGGCTATTATATATATGAGAATAACGCAAGATAAGCTAAAGCAAAGTATAATGAGAAAAAAGAAACATCAATTATTATTTGCAACAGCGATTAAAAACTAGTCAATTCAAAATCAATATGTTTCTCTAAAAAATGCATAAAATTGTAACTCATTATGAACTGTCCATAAACTGTCCAAAGCTGATCTCGAGTTGTTTGCTTATGACTCATCATTAACTCTCACGAGGCATTACATAATAATGCGCGGTCAGCAGCGTGATGATGCTGACTTGGAAGTTCTACTGGAATATGAATTACATAGCCGGACATTAATAAGCGAAAGCTCGGAAATAGATATTACTGGGATAGAGGTAATAGAAAATGAGAGCGCCACCTGGGAAGGAAATCGTGACGATCATTTCCAATAAACCTGGCTTTATTTTTTCTGTACTGATCTCTTGGCGAACATTTTCTCCCAAAATGCGATGGTGAACTTCATTTTTTCTCATTACTTTTGCTTTACGCCATTAATGATTACTTTATCCGGTTTTTTTTCATAATCAGAAAGCGCAATCAACTGGTTAATATTACAAAGGAAAGTGACAATTATTTTCATGTACCGATCCAAAATTTAGTAGTGAATTTTAAAGAGCTTAAAGCATCTTTGATTACTAGTTGATGTGTCCATAGTTAACACGCTATGGAAAAGTTAAGAGCCATTGCCTCAAGAAATTCGATTTCTTTCTTCATTTTACAAATAAGATCACACAAAATAAATAAAGACCAAAACAAATAAATAAATAAATAAAAAGAAAAAAATAATTTGAACTTTGACATCTTGAATTCAAATGATGTTTTTTGTAGTTACGAGTGTGTGTGTGTGCATGTAGGCGTTTGTGTTTGTGTGTTGGGGGGGGGGGGGTATGTTTGTGTGGGGGGGATATGTGTGTGAGTGGGTAGTTCTGTGTGTGTGTGTTTGTGTGAGGGATATGTGTGTGTATGGGTAGTTGTCTGTATGTGTTTGTGTGTGTAGGTGTGTGTGTGTGCATGTGTAGGTGTGTGTATAGGTGTATGTGTGTAGGTGTATGTGTAGGTGTATGTGTAGGTGTTTGTGTGTGTAGGTGTATGTGTGTATAGGTGTATGTGTAAGCATATGTGTGTGTGTGTGTAGGTGTAGGTGTAAGTGTAGGCAAGCAAGTGACGCAACCTCTGGAGGCGGTTTCGCTACAGGAGCAGCATCGTGAGGCGGCCGGCCGACGGTGGTGCTGCAGAGGGAGGCGGGGGGAAAATAAACTCATAGGACATCAAAACAGACAAATGAGAACAATAAGCAATCGTGATTGCTCAAAATAAAAACTTCACACACAGAGAAAATAACACTCATCACACGTATGAGGCAGTAAGAAGCAAAGGGAGGTGAATGGCAAAATTAATAATTTGGAGATAACCAGTACACATGGTAGGTGAACCACTCCTCTGTCTTGGGGCAAGAGATGGTACTAGTAGCCCTGGTAGTTGATGCTATACAGCATGATTTAGAAAAAAATTTCAATGAAAGCCTACCTAGGAGCTGATCTTTAAACGCGTTTTACTCAAAATTTGAAAATGTCCACTTGCATCCCTTTGCTTCTCACTGCCTCATCTAGGGTTTGAACACACGCCGTTTTTTACTGCACGCAGGAAAGCGCAATCACTCAGTCAGGTCGGCCTCTCAAAGCATAAAAACACAACAATTATACTACGCAAAAAAAGTAAGCTGACTGCTATTAAACGTGATGCTTGGATTTTCAGTAGAAAAAAATATGACTAAAGTTGGAGACAGAAAAATACTGTGACGGATAAAGTTCAGGTTTTTTAGAAATAATGGAACTGCATAGAGAAAGATTTAACTATCAGGTAATGCAAAAGTGTATTTGATGCATCATGTTCAATATCAACATTGCTCTAAAATTTGAATTAATGCAAAATTCAATGTTAGCCATTGCAATTGTGTTAATGGTATTTAAAGTGTAAGGACATTTGCGACGATTCAGCTTTATTAAATTTACGCATTTTGGAATGAAAGAACCGTTCATTCTCCAGTAAAAATATCAATTTTTTCCAGAGAAATTCAAACTCCGAAGCTCCAATACAATAATTCACAGTAAGGCCTTTGTATCTTCGAGTATATATTTATATCGGAGTATATCTCACATCATTTGATGATAACCAAATACATTTACATAATCATCTTTTTGATTTTACTACTTTCATTGCCATATAACAAAAACGGATCACACAAAACTATTAAAAATGCGAACTAGGGTACACCGGGGCACGTTTACGCAGTGTCCCTTTTTCAAAACGAATTATAACTGGAGAGTCAACTCGCTAGAAAATATATTCACAATTTTTTGAGCATCAGTCGAGCTTCGGTCCAGCATGCAGGAAGAATGCTGTTTTCTACGCACAAGTAATACGTACTACGAAGTTGAGTAAATTTTGTGTTGAACGTTTTAAAGCTTATTGTGAATAAATAATACTTAATTAAGAAAGAACAAATATATAAAAATTAGCAGAATTATATTATTTTTTCAGAACTGTATTTGTATAAACTGAAATGCTTTTTTTTTTTTTTTTTTGTTTTTGCGTGTTAAAAATAAATCTAAACTTGGCGACGGGGCAAGTTTACGCGTTGAACGTCAGAGCACCTTTACGATCGTTCTTACTATGTCTTTACTTAAACGTCCCGTGACAATGTCTTCTCTCCAAACTGTCTCAAATATTTTTTTGATTTTTTCCTGCTATTTAGTTTTGAAAATTACCGTTTAATTTTTAATTAGGTTACACATTCGTATCTTACAGCTTACAATCATGTAGTTCCCCCTCAGCTTCAACTTAATACACTAGTCAATCTGTAATAAATTTGCATTATTTTCACGGTCGTAAGACATTATGTTCAAAATACTAACAGAACCACCTTAGGTGTGAAAAATAATATGCGTAAACGTGCCCCGTGTCCAGGGCAAGTTTTCGCAACCGACTTGGATTTAAAAAAAAAAAAAAATAGCGGTTAAAATCACAAACTCAGCAACAACTGATAATGAAAATTTTGACTCCATTAACTGCTTCATAAAACCGCAATGTCTAAAGTTTCCTAAGGTGAAACATAAAAACTAGAAAATTCATTGAAAAAAAAAAAAATACGCGTAAACGTGCCCCGGTCAACCCTATTATACAACAAGATAAATTTACATTATATTTCAGCATAGGTTTTTTGTCATTATTGTATAATTTATGTCTGATTTCATACTTTACGATAGATTTTTTTCATCGACTTTTGCAGAATAATTTAACTGTGATAAATAATACTTATCGACAAAACCTTGTCAATACGAATTAAATGCTCAAATTTTACAAATAAAAATACCAAACAAAATTAAAACCTACAAGTTTGAGTTTGACCTTCCAATTAAAAAAATCCACGTAGTTAAAACCATGAACTGAAAAACTACAGTAAAACAAAATAAAATCATGGAGTTACTAAAAAATGGTTTTGAGAATCTTAAAAGGATTGCGTTAATTGCATACAAGCTGTCACAAGCATGTGGCTAGTACGTAATACAAGTGTACAATCGGGGTTAGTACAAGCGCATACAAGCATTTTGCTAACACTTTGTAGTTATGCCAAAAAGGATAAATTTGAAAAGATTAATAAAATGAATACAGCTTTTCCAACCTTTCATAAGTACCACTATACAAGTTAAAGATAGGGACGACATTCTTTCATCCGACCTAATAGAAAATCTCAATAGAATAAAACCGTCGAAAGGGAAGACACTATAGGACAGAAAGAGCGAAAAGAAAAGGCAGAGGACAAGTTTCGGCCATCAATTGACCTCGTATTTCATTGCCCCCTCCACGAAGGAATCCGAATGAGTAGAAGTAAACTGTTCGCTGATAAAAGTCTTTGCGTAGACGACAAGCAATAATTGGCTTACTTGTCAAATCCCATCTTGTGGTTCCTGGCTTATCTAACCTGGCGTATGTCCATGTAGAGAAAGGTGAGAGAATGTTTGCTCAGGCCTAATCATATTCTTTGAAGTTGCTTTCTGGCAGTGGAATTTGCTGCTGATTTGCGATATATATATAGCGGTAATATATTTTTACCGATTCGTGTCAGTATATTGTATAAAAACTAGAGTGCGGTGCATACTGCATCCATGAGTAAAGCGAGAACAAAGTGTATAAAGTACAAATAAAGTAATAAAATAGAGTTAAAAACTCAGCAAATATGTCTTTCGGGGCTGTTAAATGCAAGCCCCCTTCATTAGTGCATAAAAGAGAAGAACGAAAAGTCCACACAATGTAGACTGAACGACCGATATAAAATGTTCGACTGTTTTTTTACAATATACTGTATCCATGTTAAGGACAATTTAGAGCAGGGGCTCGCAATATATTTGTCCCATAGGTGACCCTATAGGAGGTCACGAAAGACACCGTGATATTCCAAAAAAATTCTGTTTCGGCAAATTTTGTCTGACGATTCCGTAAAATTATCATAATTCAGCAAAATGTGCATGACAATTTAACAAAATTATCATAATTCAGCAGAATTTGTCGGACAATTCGGCAAAATTATCCTAATTCATACTCTTTGTCAGATGCGGAAAAAATATATCAATGCAGCAAAATTTGTCTGACAATTCGACAAAATTATAATAATTCAGGAATTTTGTCTAACAACTGGGTAAAATTATCATAATTCGGCAAAAATCGTCTGATAATTTGGCAAAATTATCATAATTCGGCAATTTTGTTTGACAATATAAGAAAATTATCATAGAGCAGAAAATTTTGTCTGATGATTCGGAAAATTATCATCATTCGGCAAATTTAGAATTTCTGTCTTCCCAAAAATTAAAATTGGGACGCTCCTGATTAGTAGAACTGCAACATTACTTACCAAAGCAATATTCCGCATGAGAAGACTGTTCCGGAGAAAAAGATTATCAATTGATGTTTTTCACGTTTTTATACTTTAACCTTTCCTTCGTATTATCTTCTTACGTATTTAAGTAATTGCTTTCGAAATTTAACGTACAAATGGAATAATTATTTCAACAATTAATCTTCTTTGACATTTCAAAAGTCATTTACGTAAAAACGGGCGTAAGTTGAGCATTCTTATCAATCATACTCCGCCTTTATCGTATCTCTAATTCAAATCAATTTCCCATGCAAAATCAATGAACGTAGGTTTGTGTTTTGTAGAAAATATTTCTCTTTCATCTGTAGTAACAGAAATAAGCATTATTGAAATTTGATGAAAATAATACTTTTAAACTGAATTATAAAAAGCTAGAATCTGAATACATATTAGCTACACTGTAAAAAAAATTCGGAAACGTTTCTGAGTATATCGTGCAGCTGCGGTTCATGAAATTTTCGAAAACGTTTCTGAGTATTTCGGAATTCTCTTTCTGTAATGTCCGGAAACGTGTCTGAGTATTTCGGAATCCTCTTTCTGTAATGTCCAGAAACGTGTCTGAGTATTTCGGAATCCTCTTTCCGTAATTCTCAGAAACGTTTCTGAGTATTTCGGAATCCTCTTTCCGCAATTTCCAGAAATGTTTCTGAGTATTCTGTGCAGCTGTGGTTCATGAAAGTTTCGAAAACGTTTCCGAGTATTTCGGAATTCTTAAAACAATTTTCAAAAACGTTTCCGAGAATTTCGGAATCCTTTTTCCGTGATTTTTTCTAAAATATAATTCTTTATTATAGTATTGCATACCATATCAGTTTCAATTCTTTCATATCTAAGAGCAATAATACAAGCAATTTTAGAATCATTCGTGGATTTCTTTTTTTTTTTTTTTTTGGAATTTCTAATGACAAATAGCATGGTTAACAGCATAACATATGCACAGTTATAAATTTTTGAAAAATTATGAAATAATCTACTAGTTTCACTCCTAATCACAAAATCGTCGGGGAATTGGAGTGGGGGTACCTTCTGAAAAGTGGGGATTGTTTGTTAAACAATCTTAAACTTCAGTTTTTCTCTCAATATTTTCAAGACAAAACTATCAACATATTGTATTTTTAATGCAGAACTTAAAAACATATCTTGTATCAAACTTGATAGCTTTTATCTTCGGATAAAATTTGACAGGACTTACCTACCCTTCGCGTTCCGGAATTCGTTCACCTCAAATCAATTTCTCTGACGAACAAAGTGTACCGAAAAGTACCAACAGAGAAATTGATGAATTTAAATATGACACCAAGTCCCCCTGCTGGAACCATTCGGGTTGATTCTTCTGTTCTTGCCCTTTCCAGCTCATCACACATATAAATACTTATTCAAAATAGGTTACTGATTTTATTTTTACAGTGTGCGCAAAATGCATTATATATTTTATTTATTAAAACATTGAACTCTATTACATGATTATTCCATTTTATATATACGAGAATACCCCCCACCCCCACCATAAGAGTGATGGTGCACCCATAAAATGCTATGAAGCACCCCCCCCCTCGAAAAAGCAACATCATATACATTATAAATCAAAGTATCATATACATTATAAATCAAAGTATCATATGAATTATAAGTCAAATACTTTAATATGGTGTAAAAATACAAAATTATTTTATTAAGTCTTTTTTTTTTTTTTTTTTGCTTTTGGTAAAATTGAGGCTCGTAAAACGAAAAAAATGAAGACACTTTTAAATACATACATGTATTTATTTGTTAAATAAATTAATACACATTTAACTAATTTAAAGCGTTTCGCTAATGCAAATATTTAAAGAGATATCGTCATTTAGATAATACTGAAGCACTATGTTCCTAATTACAAGAGATAGTTTTTTTTTTTTTTACTTCATACAATCTATCTACACTGTTTACAAGAGAATGAAAACATGCAACCTTAAAGACGAACTATCAAACCTGACAATTTGCATATTATAACATTTAATTCATAATGCTTGATACATAAATGTTCAGCCAAATATTAACTGAGATTGACACATAAAAACAAAGTACACAATAACACTTATTTAAATTTTTTATATGAACTAAATCTCTTTAAAGTAATAGAGTTGCAAAGCGACTTACCTATTCGTCGGTGGTGGTCTTTTGCAGGCTTTGGTCACCAAAAAGGTGATTTTTATGACAGAATAAAATTCTGCCAACAAAAATTACCCATTTGGTAGAAAGAAGAAAAGTATCCAAGAAAAAAGTAAATTACCTACACAAGTTATGCGACGCAATGAATTTACATGGCGTCCTCTAGGCAGTTATTTGGTTTTTAATTTCAGTTTGTATTCCTTCCGTGAGCATGCGTCGAGAATTTGCACTTCGTACTTAAAAATAAGTGACATAGCTTCAAATTCAATCTCATGACGATACATAAGCAGGAAAATATAAGACTTTAAAATTATCTTCAGTGAATTCATGCGAGGAACAAAACTTCTACTAATCCCCTTGATGAGTGTTACTTCGCATACATGAGTCAGCACTTGTTTTCATTGCGTGTTTTCGAAAGTTTCAGTTTAGATTTGCTGCTGAACTATAAAATTGCCGTGTAATCTGCGCATGCGTCGACTCTTACTTTCTTGCTAAACGGGAAACGTTTCTGATTATAGCAGAAAACTGCGGAGGGCGTACGAATCTGTGTATTACGGAAAACTTTTTTGTATATTCAGAGAGTTTTCCGAGATTTTTTACAGTATAGATTTGTTACATTTTGCTTAACTTTAAGGAAGTAACTCGGAACCAAAAAAGTACAAATTTTAAAGTGATTAACAAAAGTACTTACGTAAGTGCAGCTTAATGCAATTGGCATGGAATCAGGCCTTTTCGAATTTGCTCAAGAATTAAGTAAGATAGAAATTCATTCAGGGACGGTTTAATCTCTCAGACTTTAACTCATAAAGAGGCGGCAGGATTTAAACTTCTATTCTCAAGTGTCTGGCTCAAATAGAAGTCACGGCAAGCATGTTCCGCATCACTTGAATTCCCTTGAGATGCTTTTAGACTATTCAGATCTTCTTTCCAGAAATAAGTAAGTGTGTGTCTTAGTATAAAACTCAATAGTTAGGCTGACTTAAATTTATTATTACGGAAGTGTTATATACTTCAAACCTTTGAAAATGTGTCAATCAGAGAAATAAACTTTACTAAATATATGTTTAGTATTCATTTATTGTAATAAATAAAATCCAAACACCTGTTTAGCATCAAAAAAGACCTTTGACAAATTAACTAGAACATAATTGCCATTGTTTCCATTGTGATCCATCAACATTTGGAACATAAAAATATGTTGGTATCATAAAACTTACGCACGTACAAGATAAAAATGTTCACCACAGTTCGCGTTTATTTTTCATGCAGTTCGTAATTTTCTATACTGTTTCATATTATTAAGTCATATATCTGCAAAATAAAAAAGAGAGCTGGAACACATCGGTAAAACATTTGTGCAAAAATTTCCAAATTTTATTTGGCAACACAAGAGAACTCGAATTTACAGAATCAAGTCAACTTTATCTTTTAACTTAGAAAAAATTTAATTTCCCTGCCAAAAATCTTATCTTTCCTTGCCCTAAAAAACGAAATTCGTTGCAAATCTATAAACCTGAAGTCACAACGTATTGAAAATCCTAAAATCCCCGGCTTGGCGTTACTCATCGGGAACCTCATGATACTGTTAACGGTTTTATTTGAAGCGTGGTGATACTGATTCAATAAAAGTGTCGTAAATATTTTATACCATATCATAAAAATAATCGGGAGACGTCTAAATCTCGGATAATGACACTTCATCGCTGGAACATTTCGACCACATGTGCTTTTTTTTCGACTTGACGATTGGTGGAATGAGACAATTTATCGCTTGGAATGAAATCAATAGCGCCTTATATTTTACTGTAGATATTTAAAGAGAACTGAAGATTTAATCAACAGAGAGAAAAACAAAGTTTAATCATCATTTTGATTATCAACAAAATCTAAAACATTTTTGACAAGTAAAGTCTCTGGTGTTTTAATGGTTTTAATTTTTTACTTGGGAATGCTCTTTGATTATAACAACATTTGTGAATACATTTTTGATTTACTGCAAAATATGCAAGCGAAACCAATGCGCAATTTTTCTGTTGACTTTAAAAATCAGTATCGTTTGCCACCATATTGTATTCATTTCGTACATTAGTTGGAATTGTCGAGTTGTAACACAGTAAAATAACAATGGCGTTTTTCAAGCAGCGCGGTATTTGGTTAGCGCAGGGTTTTCACCTAAACCAAATTTCGAAATCATTAAAAAAAATACTACCCAATTTTTAACCACCAAATAAATATGATTTCATTTTTGCAGAATGAAGATAAATACATTTTATTTTGTGTTTAAGTGTAACTTAATGTAATATATTATTTCGAATTAAAAAAAAAAAAAAAAAAACAGTTACAGTCAAATGAAAAAATGAAGGGTTACATTGCACTAAATAAAAATATGTGAAACATACAAAAATTTCTTAAATGATGAATAACTTCTGAGGCAAACCAAAAGCTACTTATATTCAAATTAAAACAATGTTTTCAAATATAAACTCCAAAAGTAAAGTTAATTTTTGTTGTAAATTTTCTGTGCAGTTTTTTTTTCTTTTCATTCGGATAGTACAAATATTGGTTTCATTTATTAAAGCATCTCATTTGTTGAAGGATTTAAAAGCTACAATATATTACTAAAATTTTAAGAAATATGTTTTCACAACATTTTCCGTTCTCTATGGGAAACAATAAATCATGTACTCTCTCTTTAGATTTACTTTTACAAAATGTGAAATTATTTTTCGAATTGCATCATAAGACTCTTAAAAAATATAATATGGTCTCGCATAGTATAAAAGCAATTTTTCTCCAAGACAATTTATTTATTTCTGTTATTACACTATAACACTTTTTACATAATCTTTTTACATAAAAAGATTATGTAACTTCTTGAAAAAGAGAGAGAGAGAAAGAAAGATGCTAGATAGAAGAGGTTTGCCTGACTTTATACAAAACAGTATCCTATTTTCTCATAAAGTATACCAGTTGTTCGGGTTGACATTATTAGATCTATTGTTGAACATTTTTCCCCCATTATCCCTTTTTTTAGTAAAATTATACCTTTCCAATTTTGAGTTTGTCATGAGATCATAAACTGGGTTAAGTGTCTTTAATTTGCATAAGATTAGAGCCAAGAAGAATTCGGAGCTGTTAAAATTACAACAAAACTATAAATGCTTTCATACAGTATGGTATGACAATCTATACGCATAAATGTTTACATAATTTATCATACATGCATTTAAAAAGTTTTTTGCTAGAACGGAAATATTTTGGGGAGTTCTCCATTAATAATTCAGTAGACGATACAGTTCAGGTAAACTGAAATTTTATTGGAACTTTTTTAGTTTTCGTTATTTAAAGCTCTTGATATTACTTTCTTTCAGGGCTACAGAGTAGTCTGGTAGTGCTGAGGAGGTCAAACAACCTCCAAAATATCTATTTTTGAGGTTTTGTGGTTTTGGTGCCACATGTAAGCAAAACAAAAGTGAGGATGAAATATATAGGTATTACAAGTTTTGACTTCCAATTTCTTTAAAATTAATGTACTTATGTCAAATCGAAACAACAATAAAGGTATACACATTGAATTGGGCCAGAATCACGAGAGCTGAAATCACAAATGATAACATGTTGTATTATTCGTACTCCATAGAGCAATAACTCATCCAACTAATCAGAAAACAAACACTTTTCTGACGTCATTATATATCTAGGTTCTCAAGTTTCGAGAGATGTTTTATTTTTTAGGTGATTCTTTTTCTTTTCTTCTTTGCATACAATTGTTATTGTAGAAAAGGTACCGAATGTGAAAATACACGTACGGAGAAAATTAAAGCTTAAAAATATTTTAATTTTCTTGTACACATAACTCAGCTTAATTTATGTTTTTCTTTTTCAAAAAAAAATAATTAATTAACAAAATAGTCCTAAATTCAGAGTAATCTACATGTTAAGTAAAATAATTGCAAAAGTGCTCAATTAGATTATATTACCAATACAAAAAATCTGGACTGCAGTATGAACTGAACAAATAATATTAGCTTACAGTTACATTTTGTTAAAACAAGTTCATTTAAAATCATAATATGAATCAACGTTGATATTAGTAAACGATAGTTGCTTTGTTTTACCAAATTAATGAAAATAAACAAAAATGTGGCATAAGAATGAGATTTTTACATTTGAAATTCTTAATTTCTGGTTTTCAATTCATAAACACATTTTTTGAAAGAAAAAACAACAAGTTAACTTGTTATCAGGTATTCCAATTTTATTTTTTTTTTCGAAATATTTCAAACGATAAAATACAAAAAGGTATAAAAAATATGTAAACTATTATTTTCTGCAAAAAAAAAAAATTTCATAGCTTTCTTTATTAACCACCTTCAAAAAAAAAAGTTTATACCGTACATTTTATTTAAATTTTTTTTCTATGACTTTAAGCTGGGGGAAATGTTTGTGGTGATTTTATTTTATTGTTTAATAAATAGCATATTTTCTAATATTGCTCCCCTTGTTCCGTTTGACAATATATGTTCTTCAGAAAGATGTAACAACAGTAACTTACAGATGTAAAAACAGTAACTTACATGTCTATAACTTCAATTGAGATAAAACGTCTTTTTTTTCTTTTCTTTTTTTTTTTTTAATACATAGTTACATTTTACAAGATATGTTTTTTAAATAATGTTACTGGAGAACAACAGCAATTTAAATGTCAATCAGACTAATTTAGAGAACTCTATCGAATTATAAGATATATTATAAGATATACTTAGTGACTTTTGTCTTATGTATTGTTCTTTATTCTAACGAAATAAAACTAAATTGAGTTAAATCAAGATTGAAACGAAATTAAAATTTTAAATTATAATTTTGTCCTACATTGTAGTTGATACCTTCCCTCCCCTCATAAAATATACTTTGCATCCGATAACATAAACAGTGCGAAATTGCGACGTACGTCGCTTGTTCCTGATTAAATCTGTAGACTATTTCTTAGTTGTAAGTGATAAAAACCTAAAGATATTAAAGAGAAAGTAATCTTAAATTTTATAGATCAAAGATTTACACCGTTTTTTCTCCGTTACTAACAACACATAACCTGTACTTGTAGTTTTTAAATAAAGTATCTTATCTTTAAGACATTCTCAGTGCTCATTTAGATTTCACGATTAATAATTGTTCATTTTTCTTGTCGATTATTTCTATTTTTGGGATTTTGAAGGTGCGTCGCATATTGCTGAAAAAAATTCTGCTGCTGGGCTTTGCATAGCTATCTTTTATCGGTGATTATTTAGATTCCAAAATTAATCAATGTTGATATTTCTAGCTGACTATTTTTGAGATCTTAAATATGAGATGCATACTGCTGAAAAAAAAATCTGCTGCCGGGCTGTGCATATATATCTTTTCTCGGTGCTCAGCTAGATTTCACGTTGAATCAATATTAATGTTTGTTGCAGACTATTCTTCGGATTTTGAATATGCGTCACATGTTGCTGAAAAAAAATCCGCTGCCGGGATTTGCATAAATATATGTTATCGGTACTCATTTAGTTTTAATGATTAATCATAGTTTATTTTTCTTGCAGACAATTATCTGGATACGCTGCATATTATTGAAAAAAAAATCTACTGTTGTGCTCTGCATAATTATTTTGTCCAAAATAATCGAATATCTTCATAAACAAAAATCCCTCGCATAACGCGATGCCCCTGTAAGTTTTCTTTTTACGTCCCAGATGCGGAAACAAAAGTTTTATCATTTAAGTGTGTCTATCTATTGAAATAAACATTACGTCTGCTGTGCAGTACAGAAAAAAGGGTAAAATCTTATGCAACAGCTCTTTCATAAGAAACCCAGTGAAAGAAAATCTGGACGGAACCATAAAGCCTTTTCTCATGCTTGGGCAGGCTCCTATCTTGACCGCTTATTGATCTTATCCTCTCCTGTCGCTTTCGATCCAGATCTATGTCTGGACACAGCTGCCGCGACACACTGGAGGAAAATGCAGAGGAGGCCTCAGGCAAGAGGTCCATTTTGGGCCTCTTTATTGCTTCCATAAATAAGATGGCTGCAGTTTGAGTACGTAATGTCTGGATATTTCCTCTGCAGTAAATGATCTTCCACATAATTCCGAGTCTCCCATTTTTGTTGTAACAGTCGGGAAATTCGGATTATTGCTAACAGGTTTGATTTGACATAATCATACACATTTCTTCGAAACAAAGACTCGTTTTGTACGTATATCGCAGTAGTAGGCAAATATCTTATACATACACATTGATAGAAGAATTAATAGTCATCAGTTTAAAAAAGCGTAAAATGAAAAAAAAAGGAACATAAAAGCTTATTGAAAAAAGCAAATCAGTTAGCAGGCAGTAGGCTTAAATGTTAAAAGGTAAATGATGATAAAAATTTAGTTAAAACGATTTCTCAATTAAGAATTGTATTCAATAAATGCTGATTTTTATTAGTGCTTAATTTGAGATAACACTACTCGTCGTGCAATAGACAGCTTGAGCTCAAACCTTTGTACATAGTTAATGTTTTTTCTTTTTTTTTTAAATATATCGCGGTTAAAATGAAAATTAAACAAGTCATCTTAATGTCGCTTCGAAAAATTAGTATTTTTTTAAATAACACATGCAAACAAAAATCAGAACAGTTTTGGTTAAAGTAAAATATTCGTATTTCAGTTCATGTATGTATTTTTATTATTCTAAATTTTTTTTAACATCAACTTTTAGAAAACGTTACTTGCAATTTGTTTTTACGTAAATTTGAATGACTTACATCACCGTCATTCTAAAACTAACAAGGAATTTACTTAAAAAAAATACAGGTACATTCAAGAACTGATAAGACTGAACGAGGCTCCATACAGTGTTTCTGCTAGGGAGGGAACTTCTCCGGGAGGGCAGTGACACACAAAAAAAAACAAAAATAAATGAATAATAATGAATTAAAAAGATTAACGAACAAAAATAGTTAAATAAATGCAGAAATAAATGAAAACTCTCAAATTTATCGTAAAAGGAGGAATTAAAGCTGACCTTGAATTTCATTTTTAGGTTTTCAACTTGGGAAAACGTCTTGGGGACAGTCTTAAACCATCCATCGTAAAGTTATCAAGGATTGCAGACAGCTGCGTTTTTAGGACTTCAACTCCAAAAAATGTCCATGGCAGAATCTTGAACTCCAACAATTACCCCAACATGATGGAAAATTTACTACCGATCAGAAACAGTATGCGGGATAGTCCATGAACCACATTCTTTACCTTAACGTCATCAAATATGGCCTGCAGTTGCATATTTAGGACTTCCCATAATTTAAAAAAAATCTAGACTTTCATCCAGATTCTTAACGTCAAAAAAAAAAAAAAAAATTCACTTGAATTGTACGTTTTCGACTTCAATTTCGAAATAAGGATTCCGAGCTATGTCTCGAACCGCATCTATTACTAATTGTTCTCAGTGATTGCGTTTACAGTTATATTTTTAGGGCTTCAGCTTCGAAAAAACTCTGGGGTGAAATCCGTGAACTCCATTCTTTCTCTTAACATAATCACCTGAAAAGTAGTTTCGGTTTTGGAACAATGTTGTGCACTTTGTTTTCTAGAAAAATTAAAGGTAAACACAGTTGAAGCTTCACTAAATTCCTCAAGTTTTTGACTCTACATTATCATTTAAAACCATTAATATGGTATAGGAACTTGGTTGCGTGCGTATTAGCGCAAAGTGAAAAATAGTTTTTTATCAAAGCACTAATTTGCAATGCCCGTCAAATTCAACAATTGCACTACATATATATATTTACGTTAAAAAAACTCAAAACAAGAACACAAAATGTCACAATAAAATGTGCATAGTAATAAATATTGTTACTCAAATAAGAAATATCGTTTTTAGCTGTTTGATTCACGTGCGTATAATTTTTTTTCAGTTCTGAATGATAAATCTTTTTGAGTTGGACAAGTACTTTTAAATATGCTTACATCGCATTTCATATTTACTAATGCTTTTCGGTCGAGCACATTTTGCGTGTGCCAATAGAGATGGATTCTTTGAAATCTTAAATCGCCTCTGCGTGCACAAAAGCAATATTTTAAGATAAATCGGTTTATAAGAATGCTTAGGGCGTTTTCAAATAAACATGGACAGATACAAACTCAAAAACAGTGGTGTTTAAATAATATGAAAATCTACTACTTCGAAAACATTTTTAAAAACATATTCCTTTTTAAATGCTGATCAAAGAGATTTAATTCAATGTTTGAAGTCTGAAACGCAAAGAAACATTTCTTTTTATTTCCAAAAATTGAAAGAATTTATGTATTTGCACATTTAATCTAAGGTAAAATGAGGTAAACAAGAAATGTTATAACTTTTTTAAACTCTCAAAATCTAGTTTCGTAATTAGTACTATAGTTGATAGGATCAAATTAAGAAAGAAATCGCAAATTGGGTTATCAAATCTAAAAATTTAGAATAAAAAATCTTATAATTTTAAGTGAAATTTCCTAAGAAATATTGCACAACTCAAAAAATGGAACAAAAAAGCATCGTTTTTGCTTAGTATTTATTTTTATTTCAAAACAAAAAAGACATTTTATTGCAGTCTAATTGAACGAAAAAATTAGTTATTTTAATGCTAATAGTTACTGTTTTATCTTCCTTTACTATGGCTGTCGTGCATAATGTAAAATAAAATAACCTGGTTACGTTAGGATAAATGTATCATTTTTTTCAAAACTTTAACTTTTACTTAATTTAATTTGTTCAATCCTTACTAACGCTTATTTTTTATACTAGAAAAAACCACCCCTTCCCCGGCAACTTTCAAGGTTGCGAACATTTCCACTCAAATCTTTTTGCGATCTGAACTCGTTTACTAGATATTGTTTTACTAGATCGCTTTCTATATATATATATATTTATATATAGATAATATATCTTCCAAAACTTTTCTACTAAACTTTTAAATGATTTTTGAATCTCCTCATTCCATCGCTGCAGCATTTCTTAAAACCAAGAGCTTTGGTAACGTTAACCGTTGCTAAACTCTCGATTATTTCCCCTCTTTTGGATTACAATCATTAGTGCTTAATCCCGATCGCGCCGCTCATAATTCTCTGAAAATGGGGATAAATCAGTCTTAAAAGTGCCTCTTTGATTACCTAATTGCGCCTTCAATGCTCTCGGTAGTTTCGGGATATTCTAAGGATAAAGCCTCATTACTGTTGTTTGGCGAAGGGCTTCTCTAAGAGCGCCATAAAGCGTGAATTCTTAATTAAAGTTTAGGACTTATTTTGTGGAATTGGTTTCCGAAGAATTTGTTCGCTTTCACAAGTTGTACCTTCAAAGAAGATTGTGTGTTTTCCTATTTTGGGATGGATTTGGGAAGTGGTTTAATTCTTTACGACTGTGTCACTCTCTTCATGTCTTTACAGAAAGTTGTAATACATGTTCTTATAAAGTTCAGATATAAAACGTTCAATTAAATGAGAGCTAAATTATGTGGCACTGTCAAAATTCGTTAGGTATTTTGAGGTGTGGTTTTGAATTCACGATCGCGGTACAAAGACACACCACTTGATATGTAGAATTGAAAATTATGGATCATTTTCAGGACAGCAACTGGCGAGCTGCATTCAAATATTTGAGTTACTCTTCTATTTAGCCCATTTTTAAAAGTTATGTTGCTAGGAAGGAAAAACCATGTCCTTTACTTAATTTTCAGAACAATTTAAAACATGAACAGGAAAAGTGTGGAGGAAAACAATGTTCGAAAGTTGTCGAGAAATGAAGTAGGTGTTATTGCAGTTACATATTTCAGCTTTACTCAAAAAACAATGATTTAAGGTTTATATTTTATCAAATATAATTTAACCAATGTGTATTATGAATGATTTCTGTTTAGCTGATTTCTAGACAAAACTTATTGCAATATTTTGAAATGAATGAACTTTAAGAACATGCAACTACACGGTTGTTATTTTTTACGTATATATGTGTCTGATTTTTTTCCCGCAATTTTTAACGGGGAGGCGTTACTTTGGCGTTTAATTGTTATATGATTAAATATTAGGATTAATTGGGTATCAGAAAATGTGTTGTGAACTTTCTCAAACAAATGTAGTTGAAAAGTAATAATTTCTAGGAGAAGATCGCTTATATTGGACCCTCTAAGAACAAACGTCCTGTGTCGCTGTAATTAAAGCAAAACAAAAATATTTTTTTTAAAAAATGGCTTTATAAGCCAAATTTTATCTATAAAAAACAGGCTAAAGTAGACAGAATTGCTTAAAATATGAAAATATTTTTTTAATAAAGAATTTTTAAAAAGTTGCAGAAGACCAAAATAGGAATTATGTCCCTCTAAATTGGATGAACACAGAAAATGTTGGAAAACTTTATAATTGAACTGTAGTTATTTGACAGGGTTCCGAAGTGATGTTTTTTTTTTTTTTTTGCTTTGGCACTCTTTTGGCACAAATTTGATGTACTATTTCATGTCTTTAACTTCATTCTTAGGGCAAGATTTTCATGCTTTGTAAATCGGTTCGTCTCAAGCGATCGGTGATTACTTACATGATATTACTTGCTTTTTTTGATTTTAAAAATGCATGCACTGGTCAACCTATTTTATAACAAAGAGCAAAAATTAATCGTAAAGGCGGGGAATGTGGTTCAAAGTGAAATAGTTAAGGGGGGTAGGGTTTTCAGCGCCGAAAATGTACTTTTTTTACGAATTTGTTTGTTGAAAATGGTTTGATTAAATTTATAAATTCTTTTGTGCCTTATTTTTTATTGTTTTAAGAATCTTCTCTAAAATTTTAATCGAAAAATATCCATAGACAAGGCGGTGAAAGAGCTTTTTTCAGAGCACATTTTAAAAAAGATGATTTGCAGTATTCACTGTATCACTGTATTTTTGGCGGCCATTTGAAGTTAAGCATGCTATTTTTCATGAAAAATTCTCCTGTTCTGCGAGCAAAAAAATCATTGAAAAATAAATAAAACTCAACGTAAGGGAGAGGTTTTTCATATGCAGAATGTGTGTACAAAATTTGAAATCGATCGGTCAATTGGTTATAAAATGGCCATGAATACGGACTTTGAAGAAGTGGCTTGAGAAAATCGCACATAAAGTTTAAGAAGCTAAAAGGCATCAATTCCAGCTCCAATGAAGACAGTCCGTGTAGCAGCTTCGATTTCCTAAGACTTTTCTTTTTTCTCTACTTATTTATCTTATATTTAACTAACCTAAAGCAAGCAGTTCTTACATTTTGAGCGTCCGGCAGCTGTCGGAGTTACAATTTGAAGGAGCGGATAATTTTGCTCGAAACAAATTGGAATTTTGGGGAAAAAATTTGAAATGTTAAACTAAAAACGCCTCCCTCCTTTAAGATGCCTGATATTTTTAAGGTAAAAAAAAATGGAAATTTGTTTTGAAAATTACAGTATATAAATAAAGAACATTATATTTTAAATGAAACTTGAATTGAAACTTTTTTTTAATTTTTGGCAGTAAAACTGTGCCTTCAAAAAAAAAAAAATGGAAAATTGTCACTTTTCTTTCTTATGGGACAAAGTGAAAACTGAAATATTTTCTATTTGATTGTGAAGCATATTTTTGAAACAATAATGAGCAAATAAAAGGATAATTTGATAATCAAAAAGATAGTAAAACGATAAATGAGTAAATAAATTTCTTTGCGGATTAATTAATAGATAAAGAAAAATACATAAATGAATAAAATAATGAATGATTAAGAAAATAAGTGAAAAAATGAATTAATAGGTGAATTACAGAAGTCAACAAAAAATAACTTTTTGTCAGCATCCTGGTTTTAAATGGTCAATTCCTACTGATTTTGGTCGAGAAAACGAATTTGGCAGTGGAATTTTTTTTAGCTCTTGTTTTTAAGATACATAAAACCCCATTTGAAAAAGATGCACAGTAACGAAACACTGATTTAAAGGTTATATTAAAAAAGAAAAAAAAACCCTGTGCAAATAAATGTCATTAAATAGCTCCTGTTTTATTAAATAATGATTTTTTTTTAATTGGAAATCAGTGATTGCTTTTGGCTTATTATTGCAAACGCTTCATTTTCGATTGCTTTTTGTACGTCAAAGAAGGACCATTTCTTGTAATAGTTCAGCAGCATTTGGTGAGCATTAACTTAGACCAATGACCCTGATATCTTCGTTCCATTGTAAAGATATCTTGGTGAAACCTTTCTTCATACTTACTGCTCATAGTTTTAGTTTTTAAACAAAATATCCTGGAAGAAGTGAACAAAATATAGTGTTAGAGACACATCATTCATCAATGCTAACAGAAATTCCGCAGGGATTGTTTGACCAAATGTTTTAGTTATTGTCTTCTTTGCTGCTTAGAAATACTTGTAATATACCCTTAAAGACTGCTTGGGTGTTTTTTTCTCCCCTCACATTTCCCCCCCCCCCCAAAAAAAAAAAAAAAACACGTTTTTTCATAATTGCATGTATTTGAAGGGCCGTTAAAAATTCTCTCCTTCACCTTTGCTTCAATACACCTTGGAAATTTCCTTCTAAGGTAGAATTGGAAAATTGTCTTTAATCACAGCTTTCACAAAGTTTGTCATTATTCCCAGCAGAATCAGCATGGGTGGAAACAGAAAATATAGGATCTAGCTAGAACTCCAAATTTGGTTGATTTTGGGCATTTCTCTTCCCACAATTTAAATTTCTTGTAGTCCATTTCGGTTTTCATGTAGCGAGATTTTCTATCCCATCCTTGGGTTAAAGTTTAGAGAACAGTCAGTCCCATGAGGGGGGGGTCTCTCTGCCAGGAAAAAAGAACATTAGTGAGAATTCACTATCCTAGTTGGCCCTGTATCTTGTAAACTAGATCTAATCTCAAGTTTTTATGGTGATTTTTGTGTTTAGCGAGGCAACATACTTCGGGAATAGCTATTTTTGAGCCGGATGCATTTTTGGTGTTGACTGAGTAAAGAAAAAATGCAAATAAATTCGTTAATAAATGAATACGTTAGTGATTTAGTAAATGAATGTATGAGTAAACGAAGTGAACTATTTCACTTTGCCCCATCCACTTTGACCCGCATGTACTTGACAGATTAATTTACGACAAAATATTGCAAATTGAGTATCATTTTTTTTAAATGTCATTTCATATGCTTTGGTTTTCAGCGGCAATATTTTTCTTGACTGGAATAGACTACATGTATTCTTACATAGTTAAAATACAGGGTATCCGAAAAGTCCTTGACACATTTAAAAAAATCATAGAAAACCAACAAATTGTCGTATGAATTTGCGGTTTGCTGCCTAATACTTCAAAGGTTCAAGAGTTTTTGTAACATCGAAAAAAAATGAAGAAGAGAAAAAAAGAAGAAGAAAAAAAGGGATTTCAAAGACTTTTAAATTGTTTTTGTTTACATGGGAAAACACAAAAAGGAATGAAAATTACAAAACGAAGAGTTACAAGCATAGCATATACTGACACCCCGGTTGCGAAATGCCTTTTTCTTCTTATTTTTCCTTTTCATTTTTTTTTCTGATGTCATAAAAACTCTTGAACCTGTGAAGTATTATGATGCAACACGCAAATTCATACGACAATTTCTTGGTTTCCTATGATTTTTTAAAATGTGTCAAGGACTTTTCGGACACCCTGTATTACTAGACGGGTGGCGCTAAAAGCAGAGTAAATATTTCACTATTTCACTTTCCCTCACATTCCACTAAATTGCAATAATGATTGTTTCAAATGAATGTGTGTAAAAAATGTAACACCTTTTTTTTTTTTTTTTTTTTGAGCAATCACGATTGCTTATTGTTCTCACTTGACTGTTTTTGGCGTCTTTTGATTTTTCCCACCGCCACCCTCCGCACCATCACCGTCGACCGGCTCCTCACGATGCTGCTCCTATAGCGAAAGCCGTCTCCAGGTTGCATACATGTCCTACACACACGCGCATACATACACAACTACGCACACGCACGCACACACGTACACATACACACACATACACACACATACACCTACACACACATACACCTACACACATACACCTACACATACAAACACATACACACACGCATATGTACAGACACCTACACATACACTCACAAAAGCATACACGCACAAAAACATACACACACACATACACACAACTACCCACATATTCATGCCTGTACACAGGCACAAACACATATGCCTACACACACATACACATACCCCCTCCCACACACACACATTCATACACACTACTACCCACACACACACTTATGCCAGCGCACAGACACAAACACACATGCCTACACACACATACACATAACCCCTACACACAAAAAAACATACCCCCACACACAAACACACACGCCTACATTCACACACTCGTGATTGCGAAAAACATAATTTGAATTCAAAATGTCAAAATTCAATTTTTTTTTTTTTTTTTTTTTTTTTTTTTTTTTTTTTTTTTTTTTTTTGAGGAATTAAGATAAGGATCACTTTTGAGTGTTTTATATTTTTGTCATAATAGAGCTTAAATCACATGGAAATATAAACAAGAGCTAAAGATCCACATGAACTGCTATGTCGCATTTCCTACTCGATGGCTAGACAAGAAGATCCCCATTCATTTGTTGTTAAATTTGACAGGTTGCATAAAAGATGATTTACTTTCTCCGGCTTCTGTGTATATCCTATTCTATGGGCGAATCATCTCCTCAAAAGTAACATTTCCTTATATTTCTTTCGAGATGTACAAATCTCATATTTCAAAGACTGGCGGAATTGGTTTTTCCCAGTGAAAAGGCATTTCGAGACATAACATTTCAATTTTTTGACGTTTCTGAAATTTTGCTTAGATTGAAATAGTAGATGTGTGTGACTGTGAAGGCAGAAACATACTTATGTGAACGGCGGCATATTGAAGCGTAATGATTTGTTTTATTTTGTACTAGTGGTACCCGCACGGCTTTGCCCGTAGTTGAAAATTAAAAGGTCATTCGGTCCGCCTGTATATTTACAAATAATGGATGACGAATTTCTCGCCAATTGGCTATGTTCATTAGCTCTCCCATTTCACGTCATGATAATTTCGTAATTTACTAGTCCATCTTATGATAATTTTGCTTCGGAAAATGTTCTTAAAATTGAAATAGAAGAAGAACAAAATAGAATTTTCGAAAAATCGCTTCGAGGTACCCACCCTCCTTGCTACAAACTAACTTTATGCCAAATTTCATTAAAATCGGCCGAACGGTCTAGGCGCTATGCGCGTCACAGAGATCCAGACATCCTACAGACATCCAGACGGAGAGTCTTTGAGCTTTATTATTAGTAAAGAAGAAGAATGAAAAAAAAAGGAATGAAATGACACTTGATGTTATTCCAAGAACTTAGATAAAGTTACAGCAATTAAATGCATTTAGAAAAAGCATATTTTTATCAACATATTTCTAAACACCCTTTATTGCCCATTGAGTGAAAAATAAATATTTTAAACATCGCAGCTTGAACGTTATTTTTTGAGCAATTTTCAAGAAAATTCTCCTTTAAGTTCAGAATTTATGTTTAATTTATATCTCTCCATGGATAGTTATTTTTATTATTATTATTATTATTTTGAATCGTTCATTTTGATCGTTTGTTATGGACATGTTCTTCGCGAAAAAGCATTTTCCAACGAAGTTTGTTTCTAGCAATTCCGAAATCACTTTTGAAAAATTTTCGGGATCTATATCCTTAAATTCGTCCGCAAGCATTTAGTTTTTTTTGGTTCAATTGCTCATTCTGAATTTTTGTTCTGAACATCTTCTTGGCCAAATTTTGTTCGAAGCAAAACGGCCTTAAAGTTTTTGATCTATATTTGCTTTAAAATTCCCCGTAGGTGGTAAGGATTAAAAAAAAAAAAAAAAAAAATCATTTCGACCTTTTTTTTTTTGAGCAGCTTTTTACAACAAAGTTTGTTTTAAGCAATTCCGTCATTTAGTTCAGGATTCATAATTGCCTTAAATTTCACTATAAGCACTAATTTAAAAAAAAAGTGTTCAAAATTAAATGAGAAATTGTTCAAATAAAAAATGAAATGCGAAAATGAGGTGTTCTCGCTTGGACAGAGTTCGTTGAAATCGGCAAAATCCAATTCAAATAGCCTCTAAAAAAGATAAAATAATCTGTCCTTTCTTTTTTTATGAAAAATAGGCTAATACACGCGCATTAAATTACTACCAAAAACAGTATATATGAGGCGAAAGGCGCAACAAATGAAACACTATTTCTAATAATAACACGAAATCTGTATAAAGGAATTCAAGAAATGAAACTATAAAAGCAATTTATTCATGCTTTTCTTCGGACAAAATGTGAAATAAAAAAATATGTTAGCAGGAAAGGTAGTAAAACAACTTACTCACACCAAAAGTGTTTGCGACTTTGAATTGCAAATCACTGCCACAGTTGCTGGTATAATGATACGAAATAAAACAGTTTTCTTCGAAATATAATCAAACGAACCTGGGAATCAATTCCTTTCTTTGAGTGTAATAGAAAAGCAATTTGCTTTCTTGTATTTTTATTACTCTATTATCAAGAAACCTAAACTAGCTCCATCTTTGATATTTGAGAAGGCAGAAGCTCAAGAAAGTACAGATTGTGGAAAACAAAATGAGAAGTTCTTTAATGAGCAAGAAAAGGAAGCACTCTCAAACAATTCCGGTTTCCGCCAACTAATAAAGAAAGAGACAAAATTTTAAAAAAAATACAGAGAAATAGCTCTCATTGACTTTATCAAACTTTCTTGTTGATTTTGTCATTGATTACAATATTTTTTCAGCTATAGTGCAAAATTAAGTATTTTCAAAGTTGAAAAAAAATTTTTTGTCTAACTTTAGTCCATTGTTAAAGGCGGAACGGGGATCTTAAACTGTAAAAAGACCAATTAACAAACAAAAGATCACTCTTTTATATAAAACAATATGAAGTTTTTATTATTCTTGATGAATTATAGTTTAAAGCCGTTCAAAAAAAATTTAAAAATAAAAATTTGAATTTAGTCGCATTAGCTCAAGTTATGCTTTTTGCAATAACGGATTGCGATAGGACCCTACCTGTTGAGCTACCTGTTTCTCCAGATGAACTGGAGTAGAAATAGTAAAGAAATTCGAGCCGTCATATTATGAATGGGCATTTTCTAAAATAGGTAAAACGATGCAAATCCATAAGAAAAGAAATTGCCATTAGGATGTGTAATACAAATCTGGTTATTATGGCCAATTTGCAACCTTATACCCATCATAAAGATTAAATTTAGTGTATACCCTTTTGAAATTTTTATTTCTTAACAATCTTTAAAGGATAGGGATTAGTAATATAGATTTAGATAAATTTTTACATTTTAAGTTCATCTATGTTGTTGAAATGCATTGTTGAAACATGGCACCTGCCAACTATCTCATAAACAAGTCCATTTTTTTTTTAAATTTGCACGGAAAGGGGAAAAAACATGTGCCATAGTTACAAGTTTAACGACCTTTTGGTAATATAAATGCATTTTTTAAACAAGTTTCATAAAAGGGGAAATCATTTTTCTTCTTCCATAATAGATTATAGAAAGTATGTGTTTTATTTTTAAAAAGGAAAAATGCTCGCTATTGTTAAGGTTTTTTTTTTTTTTTTTTTTTTTTTTTTTTTTTTGAAATTTTGGCTACATAGGTTTTTTGAAAGAAAAGAAATAAGTATCACAAATGGTAGCTCAAATTGTAATAGATTAAAGAATTTTTCTCTTTTTTTATGTGATGTTGGCCATTCAAATAGCACTTATTTTCAAACACACAAAAGAAAAAAACTGTTTTGGCAGTCAAATACGGCAGTGAAAAGTAACACGATTTTAACAAATTAACTATCAAAAAGGATTTGACAGTGGAACGAGCGATTCAAAATTTACCGTCTGCAGTACAGTTTATTATTTTATTATTTATTCGCAACTCCAGAGCTCGAATGCGCTACCTTGCGGTGATTAACAATATTAAAGAAAAAGGTAAAACATTCCATTCCACGTGTTTTCTTAGGAGTAAATTACAGGCTTCAGTTTATGATGTAATGTAAATTCAGAAGAATAGAAAATAAAGCTTCCCACAAACACGATGAAAAATTACTGTCATTCACTAAGCGTCAAAGCAAGTTGTAAGTTACTGCATTTGTTTGTTTTACCTTTTTTCATCCGCCATTAGACAGTGGTTGCAGCGTCCCCTATAATTTATTGGAGTAGCAAATTTCAAATGAGATTGCAGTAAATATATATTTTATAAATATATATTTTAATTTATCTTGAGTTAATATAAAAATTTATCTCCAAGTTATCCTTTGAGGGTTGACTGCTAATATGGTTACGAAAACTAACGAATATAAGTTTGATGATTTAAACTTTTAAAATCTAAAAATATCCTATTTATATATTATCATTATATGATTTTTTTAATATTGCTAGGGGGCTCTGCCCCCTGCTCGTTAACGCTCACCAACCCCCGAAGATTGCTTCGCAATCTTATTTGATACGCAAAGATTTACATCGTCAATTAGAAAGAAACAGATTAAAAACGCATTATGAGCTCGCTTTGGATCAAAAAGCACCTTTTCCACGGGTTTCAAAACAAGTTGTACCAACTTTCTGAGCCGTAAGGGCTAAGGGGCTCCTGATTATTGCAAAACTGCAGTTTTATACGTTTGAAAAGTCGCTTTCATATTCGTGGTCTCTAGTAATTCGCAACTCCAGAGCCTGAATACGCTACCTTGCGGTGATTAAAAATACTACCGAAAAAGGTAAAACATTCCGTTACACGTGTTTTCTTTCTGGTAAATTGCAGGATTCAGACAGTTTTTGGTGTAATGTAATTTCAGAGGAATAGTAAAGAAAGCTTCCAACAAACGCGATGAAAAATGACTGTCATTCACTAAACTTCAAAGCAAGTTATAAGTTCCGGCACTTGTTTGTTTTACCTTTTTCATCCGCCATTGGACTGTAATTGCAGCGCCCTCTGTAGTTTATTGGAGTTGCGAATATATTTTGCTCTTTAGCTCGGGCTTGAATTGAATTGAGTTGAGCCTAAGATTTTCTATTAAAATCGAAACCCTTAAAGTTTGTGAATAAGAAAGAACAAACATGCGAATCGAAAAGACGTAACTATGGCAACGCCAAATATAATAAAATGTCAATAATTTTAATGGGGATGAGATTATTAGAACTTGATTTTTAACGGCTTGTAAGTTTTTTAGTTCCTTTGGAGATACAAGCTTAGTTTTTCGAACATAGGTCGAGTTAGATCTGGAGTAAAAAAAGCCGCTCTTACCAATGTTGTCAAAAAGAAAACTGTGGGACAATTCCTTCGCTTTTTACTGATAGATTTATTGAAGAACGTAGTGACTAAATTTTAGCTAAGCCTAAAATAGTTCGAACTGAAAACACAAATAACTCCCGCTGTACTTAAGTTAGAGCATTTAAACAAATTACGTAGCACGTGGAAAATTTTAAACTTTCCATCGATATGTAACATTAATATGTGCAAGCAGTTTTTCTCCCCTTTAGCAGGCAATAATAGGCAACTTACGAGAAATTTGAGCTTAAAAAATTAATTTCAAAAAAAAAAAAAAACTAACTCGAATTTTAACAAATAAAACCCCAGGTGCACACTCCCGGGGCTCGAAGTAATTTTGTACACAATTTCATGCTGTAGGTGCTATGGCTCTCCTAGACGCAGGCCCGCCACAGACTTCCTTCCAGAATTTCTATGAAACCTTACCTTTATTAACTATAAAGATATTTTTGAGTTGCAGCAATAACTGCATTTAGCTGGCAAAAATGTAAGACTTACAAGCTTTGTCCTCTTTATTGCAACTCTACTTTCTTCAATTCAATCTTCAATTTTCATCCACGTATCACACCTTCGTGAAAAGGAACGGACCTGAAAATATGTGTGGCAAAGTGCCATTTCCTGACAGCCATACTTTATCTTATGTTTTTTTTTTCTTGTAAACTGACTATTTAAGTAGTCCATTGCACTTCCATAAATCTTACGGAAGCTTGGTTTTTTGTGTAAACAGTTTTGAAAAAAAATGAATTCAATTAACGAATCCTGCTGCTATAATGTATTATGAAAACATATCAACCGGAACAAAAATAAGTCTCAGATATACCTTCCAAAAAGTCGATAAAGCATTTTCTTTTGTAGTCTCGTCACACCATAATTGAATAAAGAATAATTCCTTTCTCTCACGTTTTGGCGATTAACCTTCCGAAAAAATAATCTACGCGTTCAAAAAAAGAAGAAACCAGAAAAGAATGATCGGAACAAAATGGCTGCAAAAACAGAGCATAAACTGTAATCGGTGTTGCACAAAGAGGAAATGGATAAGAGTGACGTCATAGGCCCAACTCAATTCCAGTGCGAAGAAGAGTACGTGACCGTTCACTTTGATGATCCATGCTGTATGTTTATGTATGTCACGTTGCATGCAGACAGTAAATAAAGTCAAATACAAAATCAGAAGCCAGGAGTATACTTTGTTCCTTACTTCATGATACAAAAGCGTCGAAAAATATAGTCTTGAAAGTATTTTCCTGGGAGTGATTTTGATTTTATAATTGCACTAGTGGTACCCGCATGGCTTTGCCCGTAATAGAAAATTAAAAGGTATTTTGGTTCGCCTTATATTTACAAATAATGTGTGGTGAATTTTCTCGCCAATTGGCTTGTACCCATGTTACGGTTCCACGTTATGATAATTTCGTAATTTACTTGTCCATTTTATGATATTTTTGTTCTTAAAATTGGAGTGGAAAAAGAACCACATCGAATTTTCGAAAAATCGCTTCGAGTTGTACACCCCTATGGTACAAACTAACTTTGTGCCAAATTGCATGAAAATCGGCCGAATGGTCTATGCGCTATGCGCGTCACAGAGATCCTGACAGACAGAGATTCGGACAGAGGACATTCAGCTTTATTATTAGTAAAGATAAATATAAAGAGTAATGATAAAACATATCCCACGAGAGATTTGTCAAATAGAAGTGTCAATAATGTTAATGCCTTAAAAATTTCTAACTCTGAATTTCCATTTTATATTCCGTCATATTAACATTTTCGTAAGTTAATTTTGCAAATCATAATGTATTCCACTTCAACAAATATTGATTGTAAATCTTAGCAAAATACAGCCAATTGAAAAAGTGTTTGAAAAGGAATTTATTTTTTTCTTACAAAAGTTAGTGCTGATTTGTTATGGTTTTGACTAGTTAATTAGTATTTCATTAATAAGCTTCTGGTTATTAAATAAACTACGGTTCGCAAAAATGCTGATTTTGCCTTCTGCCTCATTGATTGATGATTTTAACTAGAAGAAACATAAAAATTTTAACTTCAATGCACGGCAAAAAAAAAAAAAACCTTCCACATCCTTCTAATAGCATTTGTGTTGAGTTTTAAGTACAAAAACCACTGAATTCAAAAATGACGACCATTTTCCACCTCACCCACCCTTTCTTGGAGAGAGTGCCCTTGACTAGTTAATTAGTATTTCATTAATAAGCTTCTGGTTATTAAATAAACTACGGTTGGCAAAAATGCTGATTTTGCCTTCTGCCTCATTGATTGATGATTTTAACTAGAAGAAACATAAAAATTTTAACTTCAATGCACGGCAAAAAAAAAAAAAAAAAAAAAAACCTTCCATATCCTTCTAATAGCATTCGTGTCGAGTTTTAAGTACAAAAACCACTGAATGACGACCATTTTCCGCCTCACCCACCCTTTTTTAAGAGAGAGTGTCTCACCGTGTTTTGAGATAGTTTTATAACTATAATTTTGATTTTTAGTGCGATGTAGCATCATCAAGAAGAGATAAACAGTGGGGACGGTGCATTTGCCGGAATATAAATATATGTTAAGTGCTGTATTATAATCATACTAAATTTCATGCTTTGATCATTATTATATCTGAATATAACTTGAGTAAATGTGAATAACTCAGACAGGTTCTTCACTTGAACATCTGACATGCTACTACTCGTAGGAAGCATGCGATGCATCCGAGATTTATAGAAAAAATCCTTCTGATGTCTTAAAAGAGTTTCTAGGCGGAACCCCCCCCCCCCCAAGAGAGTCTTTCCGTACTACACACGCTTTTGAACTTTTAACCTCTCAAACCTCCTCAGAAGAATGCAGATGATACATCTAATGTACAATATTTTCCTGCTAATATTAACAATGGCTATGAAACTCGCAAATTTCAGAAAAATGGGTGGGAGGGGGGGAGAGCCATATCCAAAATGGATTGGGTGATAAAGGAAAATGGTGGTCATATGTGGAATATGGATGCATAGGGTCATTTTACATAATAATCACCAAGAATGGTGCCATAAGCATTTTAGAAGTTTTTTTTTTAAACGACATGCTTTTAATTGACTAAGCAACGTAGGCCTTAACTCAGGAGTTTAAAAAATTGGAATAACGGAAAATTTGAATTAAAAAATTTTACTTTTACTTTATTTGTTTATTTTTTTTTGGGGGGGGGGGGGGTGTTGTACATTAAGCTATACTACATACACTTACAGTCTAGGTCTGAAATAGAATAATTTGACCAGTAAGAGGCAAAATCTTTTAGTGGACTTTTTTGGGGCTGAAGGACTTCTTTTGGGTTCTTAAATCACCATGTGTATTAGAAAACCATCAAAGCTACTCTTGTCTTGCCTCAAAACAGATAGCAGTTTCTTCATCTATTTTTAATAGTAATAAACGAAATTTTATTTCTTCCGGGAACACTCATTTACTACCAGGAGCTTCAATTGGAATAATAACATTTAAATATGCTTTTTATTAATTTTTTACGAAGCGTACATAGTTTACTCGTCGCTAAAAGGTAATAATGGAATTAATTATACAGAGGGGCACGGAAAAAATTGTGAGGAGAACGCAGAATATTTTACGATCCTGTATCAAATTTTGAACGAGAATTCGAAGTTAATAATCTCTTGGCGAGATCCACAAATTACAAAAATTTATTTTTCTTTAATGCAAACCATTCAAACCGATAAACACAAAAATCGAAAGTGGCTGTATCTCCTTAACTTCCTGCCCAGCCCATAATTCATTAAGTTAACTTGTACCTAACCAGAAAAAAACAAATTATTAAAAATAAAGCTTCAAAAAATTATGTAATCTTAAATGGAAATAAATGTTAAAATGATCAAACTTATCAAGATCCAAGATATTAGCACATAAAAAATAAATAAATAAATAAATAAATAACACATCTATTTTTTAAAACGCATTTCAATGATTCCTAAACTGTTACCATAGAAACATGCAAAACTCATTAACCTCAGTTAAATCAGAAAGGGGTGAGGAGTCATCCTGTAGAAGTTTCCTATGGTTCAACGGTTATAAGCTTATCCTGTGTTGTAAAAAGCATATTTGAATGATGATTATTTTTATATTAACACTAGGAAGGCCGATCTTCCGATATACCTGGAACGGCCGGAAGCGGTCAAAATGACCGTTCTTTAAAAGAAGCTGTTAAACTCACATAAAAATCTCGAAAACTAAGGAAAGCATTTATATTAGCTTAAATATGACTTATAAATTAATTTAATTTTGAAATGTTTAGCTAAATTATTTATTTTATATTAAAACATTTATTTTTTAAAAATATGACATTATAATGCAAAAATATACTTACAGAAAAGAAAGATTACTCAATCTTGTTTACAACTCATGCATATATTTATTTTTTTGATTTTGCCGGTACATGGTCCACAAATGAATTTGTGGCAGTGTTCACATGTATTTGCAGTCTTATTGCCTTTACAATTCTTGACCAGTTGACACTGCTTTCTCTCTGTTCCACGATTCATGAAGACAGTTTTCAGATCTGTTTTTGCAGCTTTTGTGGTTACTTCAAGGTATTTGGATCTCAACTCTTCTGATAATTTTAAGATAAACTCCCTGCGACTTATATTTACGCTGAATATTTCTTTGTATAGTACCCACGCATTTATTCCAGCTAAATCAAGCACATTGAAAAAAACATTTACTGGCCACCGTCTTGAGCATGATTTCACCGAATACTTTCTCGCCATTTGGTCAACCACATCTACCCCATATTTTGTTGAGTTATAAAACGAGATATTTTCTGGAGTTTTTTTCTCTGTATTGGTTACACTCAAATTTGGATGCAGGGAGCTCAAAAGAAGAACGTTCTTTTGTTTTTTGCACTGGTATGATGTTAGTGTTATGACGTCGTTATGCACTGCTTTGCTAGAAAAAAGTGCACCTTTTTTCTTCTTGGAAGCTTACTGGAATTTCCGTTTTTGCTCTTTTGATTATTACAACAAAGCTTATGCTTTTCTTTTTCAAATTTTGTGCTAAGTTGAGAGAACTAAAGAAATTGTCTGTTGTTACAGTCCTTCCACTGTTGTAAACTGCGTGTTCTCCAACAGTTCTCCAACAGTCTCAGGGCGCGTTTCATCTTTTCCCAGGTATGGAAACGCGTTCAAAATGTATTTGGATTTCACATCTGTAGCCAGCCAAAATTTGATGCCAAATTTGTCTGGCTTGTTAGGCATATACTGAATAAATTTGCATCTTACTTTAGTTGGAAAGAGTTGCTCATCTATGTAGATATTCTCTCGGGTTTATAACACGACAAACAGTTCTCAACAAATTGTTCCCAAATTTCGGAAATGAAAGCGAATTTATTCGTCGACAAACGTTGCGAGCTTGTAGATTTCATATCAAATCGCAGGTATCTAAGAATTTCTTTAAATTTCTTTCGAGGCATTGTTTCAGAAAAATATGTATGCCCTCATTTCTTTGACCACAAAGCATCAATAGAAAGCCCTTTAGCTAACATAGCACCTCTAACATAAAGCAAGCAGATAAATGCATCTAGTTCCTCCAATGTCACTTTCCAGTTACCATTTTTGCATCTTGCGCTTTCTGCTTCGGTACACTGTTGTATGTGCTTCAACAGTTTTTCATTTATGAAAAGGCGCCAAACACTGGTTGCTGAATCATGATCAGAGTTTCTTTTTGCAAATTATGTGGGACCACACTTTTCTTTCAAAATAGTTTGCGACGGTAGTCTTCCAGGTGTAGTTTGGTCAAACGATTTCCAAACAGTTCCATTTTTTGCCACTTCTTCTTTCGAGGCATTCTCATCCAAATTATTAATATTCTGTTCAATTCTTGTTCCTCTGCCCCGAAACTTTTTCCGACCTCGAACATGTTAGCAAACTTCATCTGGCCCAGTACTATTTTCAGAGCTTGATTGATAATTTTTATTTTCGTAGGATTCAATTGCATGAAAAGAGTTTTCTTCTGTATCAAGCATACAATCGTCACTTTCAAAACCAGAATTAATCACATCCGAACCAGAATCATCCGAAGAAATACTATGCATTATTTGCATAATTTCATCTTGGGTAAGCATTTTTTTCCCAACAGTTCTGCGAGCCATTTTGCAATATAATGTGAAAAAGATAAAATTGGAATTTTGTAACTGGGGGGACTTGCTTACACACAAATAGAAAACATCTTTCACATACACTTTGTTCAAATCCAAAAGGGGAAATGTGACTCGAGCCGTTTGAAGGCAAACAAGAAAAGAAAACAGGAAAATCAAGGTTGAAAACAAGAAAGGAAAAATTCTAAATCCCCGCGCATGCGCATATCTTACAGAAACAAGTGTGGCTGAAGGTCACCTTTTTTCAACCCCCCCCCCCATATGCGACATACGGAAGGAAAAAACATAATATGAGAGAAAAAGTAACTCACGGTCATTTTGACCGTTTTTGGCCGTTCTAGGTACAAGTAAAGATAAATGGATGATTTTTTTAGTGGTTATATTTAACTAAAGTCAAAAAAAAAAAAAAATCAAAGGGATTGGTTGAAACCAAAAAATTTTGATCGCATTTTAAGCGCGTAAACGGTCAAAAGGACCGCTCTAGCCGTTCTAGTGTTAATTTTCTCTGTTTATTTTATTTGAATTTTCATGAAAATGCCACTTCTTTTCTAAATATATCAATACAGTCGAGCCCACTTTATGGAATAGGCAATTTGCCTGTAAAAACTATTCTAATAAGCGGGATATTCCATTATCCGGGATAAAAGGAATTTTATTACATTAAGCGGGATATTCTATTATCTGATATTCCATTCAGCGGGCTCGACTGTATTTCTAAATATATTTTTATCTTGCAAAACATTTAGAAAAAGTACATTAAAATATGTTCTTAAAATTTTTTTAAAAAATGGCAAATTTCAAATACCACAACATCATTAACGTTACACATACGCAAAAATACTTCTTTTAGTAAAAACTTACGAAATTATTTTAGTGTTTAATTATTTTCCTCACTGCAAATGCAATACAATAGGGAAATTACCTTTTTTCGCCATATTGGTCACTTTTCTATATCAATAAAAGCACAAACTATTTGCAGTTTATGTATCTATGAGCTGATGTATCCATTCTATTTTATTCAAAATTGCAAAGATATTTGAAGCAAATGAGATTTGTTCTTATTATAAGTAACACATATTCTCCATTTATATTTTGGGAAAGATCTTTGCGTCTCTCTTATTATTCATGAAATTGAAGGCAAACATGAATAATACGAGGAACAAAATTTCTCTTTACTGAAAACTTCTATTCACAGAACTCATGTGAATCGGAATATTCATGCATTTATTTAATGCAGCAATGCAACACCATGAGCGCCTAAACTTCTCTACAGACTTTTAAAATAAGAATTCTTTCCGTTCTTTCATTTCGATGGCTAAGAGCATTTGCAGACGCTTTCAACCATGATAATTTTTAGACTTTCTTTTTGTGAGTGTATATATGTGTCAGTGTGTGCGTGTGTGCAGTTTTATTTATTTATTTATTCATTTATTTATATTTTGGAAATTGTAATTAAGTTTCAAAAGTTAGTTTTATATATATATATATATATATATATATATATATATATATATATATATATATATATATATATATATATATATATATATATATATATATATATATATATATATATATATATATATATATATATATATATATATGTATATATACACACACAAATAAAGGGCTTGATTAATTTGCTTTTAGATGTACTATTACCTCATTCTTATACTCTTTGAGAAATACTCATGGCTAGGATAACGTCATCATGTGCAGCGTTGGCTTTGAAAGAATTTGGTTTAAAGTTTTTCTGGAGAGCAAAAGCCGCATGCTACGTTGCGATTGATTCAGCTTGAAATTCTTCACACTTTCGATATCTTCGTTTTTTTTTTTTTTTAATTTTTTAACTTAAATGTAAAATATAATATCCTCTAAAGTGATAACCATCACTATTCAGTTAACTTCGGAATGTTGAAGGTTTTTTTTTTTTTTTTTTTTTTTTTTTTCAACTAAGCAAAACTAAGCTGGAAGTTGACAGCAAATTGTGAATCGCAGAGCATTGCTCGCTTTAAGGTTTGCTCGTTAAAATCAAGTCGTAATGGAGTGCCAGAGGTTCCCTAAGAGGGTACTGTTGCACCTTGGGTGTCGCAGGAAGAGGCGAGGGATGCCGCGGAGTATCCAAAATATGCTGCCTGCTAAGAAAAGAGGATAGAACTATTATATGTTACGAAAATTGCGATCCATTTCCTTGAGAACACGAATGTATGTATATGTGCATTTGTTGTAATAAATGAAAAGCAGTGCGAAGCAAAGGGATGAAAGTGGCAAAATCAAAAATTTGTAGTTAACCAGTACAAATAGTAGTTGAACCTCTCCTCTGTCTTGGGGTACTAATAACACTGGTAGGTACTGCTATGCAGTATGATTTAGAAAAACGTTTCAATAAAAGCCTACCTAGGACCTTATCTTTAAACGCCTTTTACTCGAAACTTGATAATGTCCACTTACATCCTTTTGCTTCTCACTGCCAAAAATGCTCTTCTTAGAAAAAAGAATAGCCACCGTTTCCTGGAAACCAAATGGTAAAACTTATGGAAAAGTGTGTCAGAGCACCAGCAGAAATTCGAAAAGAAACCATCAATAAAGGCCAATATCAGCCTACATGTGAACAAATTCAAACGAGCCAGTAACGCTAAAATTTGATGGTCATCCAGAATGTTTTTCATCCGCCTCACTACCGATTCGTTCTAATATGTTCACATGCAGGCTTTATTGGTCCTTATTGGCAGCTTTTTCCGTATTTTCGCTGGTACTCTGTCGCATCTCTCGATATTCTTAACCGATACGGATAGCATTTCTTCAAACACCACTAAAAAAATAGAGTAGTGTTTTCAATAAATTGGATAGTTACGTTGGGAATATCTTGTATATACGTCGTTACGCTATCGTAGAACTAAAC